>NC_087203.1:5540825-5563325 GCF_015104395.2 Macrobrachium nipponense
CCATCAGGGAGGCAAAAAGGGAGCCAAAGGAGGATACAAGAGATTAGGGAGGGAGGGTAGAAGCTGGAGGGACTGAGGATATTGCAGTGGTCATACACATTTTAATCAATAAATAAAAATAAAAAAAAATAAGAATCTTGAGATCATCTCTTTCCCAGTCTTCAAGAGATATTATTTCAAGTTTTATCTCGAAAACGACGTCCGTATCTGTATTTAGCTATAACGCTCCAGTGAACAGGATGCTGCCATGTGCACAACAATCTCTAGTTGGCCCACATTATTTTGACGGGATTAGTGATCAGTTTATCTTTCTGCAAAGTGCATTCACAAAGTTTACGAAAAGAAACGTAACCTGTCAATGACGATACATTGGGCAACATCAGTACCAGGGTAAAAATACAAATACAGACTAATCCATGAAACTCGGTACAACAGCTACCAGTGTTACAACTATTTGGAATAATATAAAACATTAATGATTCGGTGTATATAAGTATTTTTATGAAGACAGCAAGATGCAAAAATTCTGATACATGTTTCATAAGCTTTACCAACAGATACAATAAACAAGGACTGCTGAAAGAAAGATTTCTCAAAACTGGTTGGCGAGTTTTTTTTTATTGTACTTGTGAAGAATTGCATTCAACAGCACAACTGAATCGAAAGTTTGTTTTTGAAGGTTCATTCAAGTAGAAGCTGTTATTTGACTTAACCAAGAACTGAATGAACATATATGTAGGCATGCTCAATCAAGTCTTCAAAATCAATATGATAAATTTCCAACTGATGACCGGTGTGTACTGTCATCAGAAAAAGCAACCTCTATGCTCGAGGCTATAATTAATATCAAGACAGAGGGAGTAAATCTAAACAGGAACAGTAAAAAATCTATAATGGAAAACACAAACTGCACTTACAGCATGGAAGCCAAAACTTAATCATTTACTGTATCCGCCTTGGGTGTCTATTTCCAAACAATGACATTGACTGGACAAAGACACCGAGAACACTGAAAAGCACACCAAAGCGACAAATATCAAATAAACAAAAGCAGCGGATAAGCATCATCAACAACATAAATGGCAAAGAAAAAGAGGGCAGCAGCAGCAGCAGCAGATTGATCTGATACTGAAAAAAGACATAAAAATGAAACCGCACCTGTTTGGCTGAGGGGATAAGAGTCGATTTCCTCAGAATATCAAGTTTATTTAGGGGTAAGTCGACACGAATTTCTTACGTACAGCTAAAATTCTACCTGGCTTTTCCCTTATCTATATTGCACAGATGGAGGTTTAGAATCACCATCAACAAAATATTGCGTTAATTATAATCTGTCAATGGATCTTAAAAAGTAAAATAACATACACTAATATAAATAATAGTAACAAAACGTTTCATAATTTTGTCTGTATACAGAAGTGGAAGTCATTGTTAGATCTCCGTCTCAAGGCGTCTACACAGTGAACAATCACTAACTGAAAAGTTGCCCCTAGGGATAGATATGAATTTATTTGTTTCCCCTCAAACGAAATCACTGCCTTCTGAAAGTAAGACTACAGTGGGACTTGCTGGATAACTGGAATTCTTCAGGAAACTAAATTGACCTCTCAATTATTGTCAAATGAACCCGGAAGGCTCACGAAGCGATGATAAAGATCTAACTAAAAGTACTGCTGGCGTCCAAGTGATGTCGATGTTACTGCTACTACTGTGGGTCACTACAAACTGGAACTAAAAAGAACAAAAAATAAAATCACAGTAAAAAAAGAAAGAAATCGAAACCAACGTAAAAAGCTAAAAACAAAAACAAACAAAATTAAATTGTGGTAAAAAAGTAATAGAAAACAAAAATAAACATGTTAATGTTTGACTTTGAGTTTGTGAAAGGGGAAAGTACATCTACTCATTTGATCACATTTTGAGTACTTCTTCCTTCTAAGGAGTGACCAGTGCAACTTTCCAAGGCTCTCTTTCAAGTTAAGCTCTCTTTCACTTATGCAACTTCATGTTAACAAAGCCACTGACTTCCTTTAACTGAAGATTTACTAACAATTAATTTGCAAACACTAAGAATTCTGGATCTAGCAAGATAAGTCATAAATTCTGACAATTTTAGAATCAAGTTTCATATATATATATATATATATATATATATGTATATCTATATATATAATAAATATATATATATTATATATATATATAGATATATATAGTAACGGAGTGCAAGAGCAGCAACAGATTGCAGAGAATACTCGGTTTTACAGAACACCCAAGATTGAAGGGTGTGTTATAATTAAAATGCATATGAGAGTCATTCATTACATTTGGGTTAGTGCTTTCGGGTAAGGACCAGCTGTCTATGATTAACTCCGGCACTTTGATAAAACGAGATGAGGTTAAGGATTCTGAGGTTCTTGAGGGTCTCTCTTCAATTTCCTTCAAACAAATTGCGCAGAATGAGGCCAAGAGTTGATAGTCCTGGGCTTAAATTAATTCTATTTCCCTTTCTTAGCTGCATTAATGCAAACTCAAAGAGATTTATGAACTCGGTATTTTCATACTTGCTCAGATAACTACTATGGGATCAAACAACCCCGTGATTTGCTACTAAGGTGCGCGAAAGAATATTATTCTTTGGCCGGTTCTAAGTGCATATTTCACTTTATTTATGTTAACATTTAATTCCTTACTTGTTTGGCCTCAATGAAATAAGTCACAGTCCATACATAAGGTTTCATGAACAATGTTGCCTCTCCATCATTAACATATTTATTTATACTGCTTGTTTCTTTGACAACGTTTTACTATTCCTAAGATTTCTCAAATAGCTGTACCGTGGCTCTGGTAAGCAGGTAGACGATGTTTAAGCTATTATACCTAAAACCGTGGAGGTCAAGAACTTCTTCTTCTTTCTTTCTCTTGGGATCGCTATAATGGTTCTTTAACACATTCTTCTATATTCTTCGGTCCAGTGCATCCCCCTCGCTCAATCCCAACTCAATCATATCTCTCTTCACACAGTCAAACCATCGCAATTTTGGTCTACCCAACCTTCTCCCACATGGTAGTCCCATTTCCATCATCTTCCTTATCGGGTGGTCTTCCTCTCGTCTCTTTATAAGTCCATACCATCTTAGTCTACTTTCCTTCACCTTGTTTGAAGCTGGTGCTATTTTGAGAGTGCCTCTAACATGCTCGTTCCTAACATCCTTTCTAGTAAGTCCACATTGCCATCTCAACATCCTCACCTCAGTCACATCAATCCTGTTCTCATCTCTCTTCTTAGTTGCCCATGTTTCGGACAGGATGCCAAGAACCTCTTGCAAAAATTGAATGAACAAACTCCTTCTATCAAATTCATGCTGGAGACAGAAAAAGATGGTTGGTTGGCCTTTTAAACATTGTTTTCAGACCTGGACATTTTCACTGCAAGTGAGTATACATAGAAAAGACCGAAATAATTTAACTTATATCCATTTTATTTCTGAACAACATAGCACGTAATATAAAAATCACTGTATTCTCTTCAGTGTTCCTGCGAGCATTATGTGTTGTCAGTCCTGAATTCCTGGATGACCGACATCAGAGCACTGCAAAAATAGAAGGTAGGGACTTTCGTCATCCTGCTCATATTTTCATACTTGCTACACTGAAGCTGTGGAGACATGTAGATAGGATTGCTAATTTTACTGGCTTTGAGGTAATCAAATCATTGTTGAAAATATTCACTAAAAATGTAATCTTTTCATGTAGTTGCACTATTACGAACATACTTATAAAAAATTGTCCTCTCCAGAGTAGCAACACAGCTCATTATATCTTTCTATGGACTATGATTCATTCGATTTAGTCAGATAAGTAAGGAATCAAATATTAAAATAAATCAAATTTTGAATTCAAGCCGGCCAAAAGAATAATGTTCCTTTTATGCGACTAAGCTAAAATGGCATGGGACTGACTGATCTTTCAGTAGTGTCATGACAAGCTGTAAAAGTAGTGTGTCCAGAAATGGCTTTGAGGCTGCATGAATAACCCTAAAAGCGGAATATGATATCAGTTGAAGTCCAGTCTTAAACTGTTGACTCCGCTCTGCACAAGGTGGCTGAAGAAATTTCAAAGAGAAACTCAAGAGCACCAGGAGCCTTTTGGCTCATGACTTTTGACTTGTCTTGTTTTATCCTGTGCCTGAGTTAATCCCAGGCAGCTTTTCTTTACCTGAAAGAGCTAATCCAAATGTAGACCTTTGAATGCACTAAAATGGCAATATGCCCCCTTCGATCTTAATAGTTGTTGATAATCCGAGTATCCTTTGCAATATCTTGTTTCACTGTACGTAGTTTGCTTGAAAATGCCTTACAGTAAAGGCTAAGGATCTTCCACTCCGTCGTTCCACTTTCCTTGTGACAGGAAGTCATAGTATTTTATATCACGTTATTTCCGTGATAGAAGTTATATAACATATATATATATATATATATATAGATATATATATATATATATATATATATATATACATATATATATATATATATATATATATATATCATATAATATATATATATATAAATATATATACATATATCTTATATCTATAAATATATATTATATATCTATCTATATATATATACAGAAACACTGAAATTGTCAAAGTAACATTGTGGTGTTATAAAAACCCAATGTCAACATGACTTATGATAAGCTGTGCAATAATGTGCCCAATAAGTACCTCCAAAAAAGCCTTTTTATAATATTCTCATGAAAGTAAAAAATAAAGCACTGCAATTTTGTTGAAATGTAGTTGATTCTGAAGACAGATAGACACAGCAACTGGGCTGATATGGTACAAACAGACACAGTGACGTGGAGAGGTCTGGGCATTGAATCGCAAGGGTGGAGGATCTGAGTCTATCAGTGAAGAATGATAACACAAACATCCGACTATGTACAATGGAATGCAACTCGTGAGATGCCATGGAAACTTGGCAAAGGTCAGCCGGACGACCAAGTTCCAACTGAAAGCAAAGGTGTAGGATCTATCTAATCCAAAAGGGCTTATGCAGAGGGAGTCTCTTACCCGAATATGCTTCGTCATGCTTAGCCTGTGCTGCGGGGGAGAGCTGCTCCTGGCTGTCATTGCGGTGGTTCTGCAGCTCGGCCAGTGATCTGGAATAGGTGGGACCGCTTCCTCTGCGGCCCCCTCCTCCTCCTCCACTCCGACCATTCCCTCCTCCTCCACCTCCTCCTTGGTTGGCACCTCCGTCTGATTTCATGAAGCGGGCACGACTGCAATAATGGCTTTGCATTACCATATACAAGCTAAACCTCATTTTCATGGATCCATAAAGAAAATTTGATTTACTGCAATTAAGAACACTCTGTAGTACTGATGAAGTACCTTTTATAATGTCTTTCATTAACCAGAATAAAAAAAAGATTCCACAAACACCGAGTTCATGAAATAAAAAAAAATATTAAAAACCTAACCTATATTTTGACTGACATAATGACTAGTAGCCTGGGAGATGAGTTGATCTTAAATTTGACGTTAATAGGAAATATCAATTCTGTTGCGCATAATACATTCACGTCGTTAATATTCTGTCTCTAAATGAAAATCACGAACCGTAGTTTGCAAAACACTACTACAGCATGGTTTCATGAAAAGGAATTTATTTCACTACCTAAGGACAATCATGCATGCCTCCATTCTTAATCCTCACTGGAAATGAAATTTGTAACGAGAATGCCCCATCCATACCGCACTCGACTACAATGTAACTTCAATAAACAATTAGACTTGGCAGATTACTGATGACCAACAAGCACTGGCGCGTGGGAGTTCAAGTGCTAAAGTGTAGTTTAGTTAGTAGATTTCTAAATTGTCCATAGAATAATTTAACTGAATGATAAATATTGCAAAGATACAAGATAAAGAAGCTGGTTATCTTGACAGAACGAGGAAGAACACCACGTACTACAGGGATGGTATCCATGAAGTATTAGAGCTCAGAACATTATAGAGTAGCAGCCAAAACATTTCAGCCGATCCAAAGCAATTTAAAATTGTAATGGAATAAATTTCCATGTTTCAACGTTTAGTGTAACTATATGACCACAAATGATGACAGGCTAATACGTATTTGTAATGCACTTTTCCTCTGAAATGAGATTCTCATGAAATACAAACTATCCAGAGATTAACCTACATTTTCCACTCTCAGCATTTCCAGACGTAAGGTAAAATGAAATACAGGTGTAGACAACTTCCTTTCCGTTAAAAGGGCAATGTAATAACATGTGAAAAAAATAAATAAAAATGTCTGTAGTGAATCTTAGTATACAGCATCGCCGAAGATGATCTGGTCCACATGTCACCGTTGCTACCTGAAGGGATGGATGGATGGAATTTAGGGGCAAGGCCAAAGCACTGAGCACTGGCACCGTAAAGTCATTCAGCGCTAAATAAACGATCTGGTGGAATGTCATGATTATGACATGATGGACACAATAAACTTTCATTTCACTTAGCTTTCGTCAGTGTAACAATTCCACTTTGATTATAGTCATGGTAGAATAAGAATGCAAAGAACGACGAGAATAAATCTCATCGGGTGAAGGACATCTCTGCCACTTAGTGTACTTGGAGGAATGCACTACATACGCTCATGTCTCAGCGTCAAATCTGCTGCTGTAATACTTGTAGGTGAGTGAGTACAATCCTCAGCCGGCTACAGCGATATGCAGAAATGGAGGATGGAAATGGAATATTAACCATATTCACCCATTTACTATTTTATAATGGTGTTGTTGAAGGTTAAGCCGACTGAATGCTGCATTTCAGCACGGGATCTTGCTACCTGACCACAGCAGCCCGCAACTATTTTATAAAGAACCTTATTCAGAAGTTCCGTTTGAGATGATTGAATGTGATCACTAACGAGCATTTCACAACATTCAGAATGTAATATTAATGCTTATTTTAATAGAAAACTTACCCTCTAGACACCAAGAGACCAACACACAAAAGGAGAGCCAAGGTGCAGGCAATGCCTGATACAATAGGGGCCAGCACGTGTGGATCCAAATAGAGAGGCGGACCTCCTCCTTTCACCACCTCCACAACGGATTCTGGCGCGAGCGTGGCTGAAATAAAAGGGGTTATTTATTGATACTGGCATGTAACAGATGCACAGTATGTGACGCTTTGAGATGAAGAAACACTGCAAAATCCAATCATAAATTGTTAAGGTTAATCTTATTCAAGAAATCGAGGGGGTTCAGCTTCCAACAAATCATTATTCCAGGGTTCCATGAGACTATTTCTTTTCTTAGGGTAATATAGGAATGCACATCCATCTATTTACCTCCAGTCAGAGAAGCAGTAGCTACGTCATATGTTGCCGTAGCTGTACCTGCTGCATTCCTGGCGGTGATCCTGAGCTGATACCAAGTGAGAGGCGCCAATTCAGGTATGGTGTAGGAATCCGTGGAGGGGGAAAGATGTGCTTCCACAGAAGTGAAAGTGGAGGACGCATGCGGGCGGTATTCGACTTTCCACCAAGTGATGGGGCAGCCGCCTGTTGGCCACGTGTATAAATGTAGGGTAATCGCCGAGGAATTAACGCTGATAAGGTCTGGATGACGAGGTTTAGGCGGAGCTGCAAAAATCAAGGTCAGATGAAGTAGACGTTAACAAATCAGACAACATTTATTCGACTATCTTAATAAATAAATGATTCAACTTTTGCAATATAACTCTACGATGATACTAATTCAAATAATAAATTGGGACACTTCTACCACAAAGTTAAATATTTATATTAATATTGGCTTTAGATAAAAGCAACTCTCAAGGTGTCATGTGAAAAAGGCTAACAAATATGTGATGGGTACGAAGAGGGATTACAATACACTACGACTAGGTAACTAACGGGTGCATATCACGAACACTGAGCTGCTAAGGCCTCTTATTACGAACGTCAGTAGGAAGGCTGACCTCTTGCCCAAAACTCGCTTAAGTTGAAGGATATCGAAGGAACTGAGTAAGAAAAAAAGTGATGGCTATCTTCGAAGGAGGCTTAAAAACTGCCTTGAATAAGAGGGAACCTTATCTAGATCATAATGGACAGGGAAAACATGGGAAAGCATAGGCATATAAAATAACTTGACAATAAATGGATTGAAATATGTTACCAGCTCAGAATACGAGAAGGAAAGACCCCATCTTCCCATTTCACCAGAACAGAGACCAAGAGTAAGCTTAGAGGGGCGCAAGTGTGCCCAAACAGACTGAATGACTGCCATACAGAGATGTCTTACATAGAAACTTTGACAGGCTTATAAGTTTATCACCATTTCCACGCTTAGAAGTGATCAACTAAAAGCAGTTCTTATATGTTGCCAGTGAGAGTAACTCATGAATGATATAATTTCCTAGTCATCCTTTTGTCGAGTAACTGACCAGAGCCTCGAGTCCTAATATTCTGAGTCATGGACACCTCTCCTCGCCCAACGATGTTCACAGCAGCCACTTGCACACGGTAGGTAGAGCCACATCTGAGATTTTCCAAGGAATACTTCGTCTCCCCGGGCTCAATGTTCTCCTCGATCCACGCGTTCTCATCCTCCAGAGCATATCTTACAACATATCCTGTAGGAGAGGTTTCTTTTAATACCATGTCTTTCATCCTTAGGATTAGCTTTGCATTAGCGAACAGTGCTGAATGTTTCAAGCCATCCAAAAAAAAAAAAAAAAAAAATGCAGCTTTGAAAAAAAAAAATCTTCACATACTTTATTATCATTTCCTCAAGAGATGCATCAACTTTAGCCATCAGTATTTTCCTCTATTTTATCTGCATTTTTGATCTGTAACTAACTCCCATTAAAGCTAGTTTAGCAGGAAGGGCGGATCAGATATTTTCTCTTCAAATGACACAGGTGTTTCTTGACAAAATTTTCATAGCTCTAAGAAACCATCACGTTTCAACTGATAAACCTCGTATGAAGGAGAAAGTGGGACTCAAAATTCGATGAGTTCTAAGAAAATTTTGTCACGAACAATTCTGTCAAGAAGAGGCACACAAGCGTGAGGAGTTGACCCACATAGGGTTCGGTCTAGAAGTGTCGATTAACTCATTAAAGAACGCCTTCGTGATTATCTTTTTTGCGTGGCTATGCTCACACGTCATGCGCACTGATGTTACACCTACCTGTAATTGGTTTCCCCCCGTTTCCGGCTGTGACCCACGATAGGTGAATAGAGGTCTCCGTGGAGTATTTGACCGTCAGAGAAGGAGGGGGCGGCGCTTGGATGACTTTCACTTCCCACATCACTTCGTCACGCCCATTAGGATTGTGGGCATGGCACGTGTAATTTCCTGCCGCGTCAGCGCCTACGACAGATACGTGGAGAGAATTGTCTGGCAGACTCTGTTTCAAAGAAAGAACGTCTTTTTACATTTGGAAATGACATCTCTGGTTAATTACGTGCGAAAGAAATATACCAAAGGAAAATCTATGTGAAAAAAAATACAGAACTTTTTAATATTGGAATATTTATGAAGGTCACACTCATACACACACACACACATATGTATATATATATATATATATATATATATATATATATATATATATATATATATATATATATATATATCAATTTGTTTCTCTTCTTTTATACCTTTATTCACTAGTTTTACAGTAACAAAAAGATCACACATATATATATATATAATATATATATATATATTATACTCTAATTATATATATATACACACACACACACCACACACACACCACACACATTATACTATATATATATAATATTAATATTATATATAATTATATATTATATATCTATAGTTATATATATAGTATATATTTATAATATATATATATATTACATATATATATATATCTATATTATATTAACTCTCTCGCTCTCTCTCGCTCTGTTCTCTCTCTCTCTCTTCACTAGGTTAAAGGCAACAAAAAGATCACAAAACAAAAAATATCATTACTGGAAAAATAGTTCCAATATGATCATATTGGTCTGTATAGCTTTAAAAATGTTCTTCATGCCGGTTAATATGAAACTGTGTCTAGACATCACTAGAGAGCAGGTTTTCAAAGCCATTACAACAGACTGACTAAATTGTTTAGTCCTACTACAGCAAAGTCTAGCAAAATAATATTGTCCTTTTTGGGCTAATATTTTCTTAATGCTTCGGGTCTCTGCAGGATTTTGAATATATTGGGCTAATCGAAATTACGGAATATTGCTAATAGTTGACCTCATAAATACTTTGGATAATATACTGTTCTTCTGAATAATAATAATAATAATAATAATGGATTACTATATCAGCTTCAAGGAATGTGTATAAAATGATTTCAGTCTTTATGATTGTTCTTTCTCTGTGACTGCATTCCGCCTGTATCTCTTCTGTATTTCTCCATCTTTTATAAATGGAGAGGTAAGCATTTGCTGGTGGGAATGCTCTTAATAACAAGACTATATCACTGTGCATCAGAGTTGTGGGTACTGAAATAAGGCGTAGGTCGGCCGGAGAGTTCAAACAAAAATTCTGTGCCGGGTTCCTCGGGTGGGTTGTTCCTTGACTTCTAGGCCTCATGACTCTCAGGATCTACTAGCCATGATCAGGCCAAAAGACGAGAGCAGACTGCTCTACGACGGTAGTTATTGTTTAGGATTGAGCTGGCTCTATACTCGTAGAGCATCTGAAGATTCATTTTGATGATTGATGATACACAAGCGATAAAAATGGTCATGATTAAGTTATTCCATGGTTTCATAGCGAAAACGATAGTCCTGATGAAGGGAATAGGTCAACAAATAGGACTGTACCTTTTTAAACCATAAGGAGCCCATTAATAGGAGAAAAAAGACAGCGGAGAGTCCTGGCGAGTCGTACATTGTCAGTCGGAAAATGGGAAAATTTTGTCGTATGAGCAAATGCAGAAAACTTAAGAAACCTCTACGGACTTAGCATTCCGTGTTTCACAACAAGTACCAATCATTAAGTAGTAGGGGATTTTTAGTAGGAAAAGGCGATTTATTTCCCTCTCCAACTGAAAGGAAGACGTGTAAGTTTCTCGGGGATAACAGTAAGCCCTCAGTATATGATATGGCTCTTGGCCTGTGCTTTTTGTTTATACTCTCCAGTAAGGCAATGAAATTAAAATAGTAGAAGCTTGAGTGGAAGAGAACGATAGTTGAAAGATTGGTCATTACATGTTAGGCAGCCGAACAGGAAAGGGGAATGAATACATTGGTAGAAGCAACAGACAATCTATCTTTTATCAAAATTACCAAGTGCTCAAATTAAGTCAAGTTTGATAAAATTCTGCATGTAATACTATTAAAACGGTAAAATATTATATATTTTCTCTAATAACAGATAAAACAAAGTGCTCATGCGCTGTTAACCGAGGGAGTCAGCAAGGGTGGAAGGCCAGAAGGTAGATGGGTTGGTCAGGAAGAGTGGTCTCATGGGAACAAAAGTAATGGACGAGAGTCTTTACCTCATTACCTCATGGAAAGGCGCTTTGATTGCATTCCTAAAATATTGTATGGATTTCAACATGGAAAGTTGGAAAGGTTCCTTGGGAAATAATATAGTACATATCTTCGACTTCATCACCGCTTGCAGGTTTTGAAGCTTCTGCAAGTCTAGGAGGGGATGGGGTTGGAGGAGTTAACGGGGCTACTTATGGAAGTCGGTAATGAGGCCGGAGGTAAAGGGGTGGCTGGAGGATAGCTATACACAATGGCTGAAAATTTGGTGCTTCTTCCCGCTCCTGCTGATGCTTTCACTTTTACTTGTCTTTTTTTTCTGGCCGTGGCGCCTGATGAGATGTAGTTTGCTGAGGTGCAGGTTATGGAGTCGGGTTGCAGGGGTTATCATTACTTTTATTTCAACAGCGGCGATTCTGGTTCCTTATATACAAGGTGGTGGGTGGAGGTGCAGGATGTTTACAGCCACAGGCTGTCAAAGTAAAATCTCACCCTCAGACTGTTATCTTGATTTTCTAGTAAGTCAAGTTTTAGCACTAATGATTACGTTGTAGCTCGCTGAGCTATGTAGTTGGTGCTGGCTGCTTGCCTGGTGTAATGAGTTAGCTACTGGTCTTTCTCTATGAATATTTCGGTTGGTCGAGAGGTGATTATTTGATTGATAAAAATGAAGCTATAAAGCCATGAACTGGGGCACTTTCAGCCGTCGCTGGTGTTACTCATGCCTGGGGAAATGCTTTGATCTGACGTTTCTCTGGGTATTGGAGTTATTGTCTGGTTAGGTTCTGGTTAGAAGGACGCCAGTCGCTGATGGATGGGAGGAATATTGTCTGCTTTGTGTTAATAGATGGTCTCTTGCTGGTTAAGAGCTCTCGAAAAGCCCGATCAACTATTTTTGTAATGTGTATTATGGCACCTCTTATGGCGTTGATGCGATGCACCTCTCGCATGGGGCCGCGTTATTATTCATGATCAGGTTTTCGGTACGGTAGTTTTTATAATGTACAGTAAAGTCCAAGTGTGGATTGGCATCGAAGGTAGAGATGTTTTCGGTACCAATGTTTCTCATGGTGTGCTGATCCTCTAGGCATTTAGAGTGAATCCTTGCCTCATAGTAGAGCTTGATGGTCCTTTCATGAGCGGGATGTTGGCTGCTCACTGTCAGAGAACCAGTGATTTATAAACATGTGGGAGATACGGTCCAATTCTTGGTACGTCCTGCCATTAGGAACAGTTGGTTAAAGGCTTCTTCGAAAGCTTTAATGGTGGTTCTCTTATATCAGGAAGGGTATTCGCCGTCAACATCGAGGCACAGGCTGACTATAGTTACTTTTTGTGTAGTATACAGTTGTTTGTGATGAGAACGTTGAGAAAGAGGAGCTGCAGAATTCAACTGTAAGTGTAGAGGTTACAGACTTGAAATAGTTGGCGGAGATGGTCGACTTCATAGATATCATCGGTTTACATGACAGCTCGTCGATGTATCATGCGTAGATGTGGGGTTTACGAATACAAGAGAAGACACGCTTCTCTACTGCACCAATATAAATATTTGAAAAAAGAAACATCGTGACATCGTCCTTTTGAGGTAGAATGAGATCAACTTCCAGGATGTTCAGTTTGGGCGTCGATGGATGCCATCAAGCTTTAGTTCAAAGGCTGACGAAGATTCAATGTCCACAGAGGTGATGACTCCAACACCACCAGAATATTTTATTACAATAAATTCTGTCGATGAGGGAGGGCTGTATTGGTCAAGCACATAGTTTATGACTATTTCACTGAAGTGTTTAGATAACTGGTAAGTGAATATAGGGGTTTGGCTAATTATGGGACATAGGGGATGTTAGCAGTATTTCCATACACGTAGCTGGAAGCATAATCCCCGGTAATGGACGAAAGGTGGATAGCATTTGTTGCCGCGTGAATCTCTTCACATTGCAGATCAGTCTTTGGGTGTGATCATGCCCAGCAGAGGCATGGGGAAACGTGACTAGAACTCAAGAAACTGCTTACCCAAGGAACACTTCAAAGGGAAAAAAGTCCCGGGATGACAGACGCCTTATTGAGATACAATTTATGTAAGACCGATAAATACATATAAGAGAGATGCTATTTACGGAAGGCAGTAACAGAGAAAAAGAAAGGCTGAAAAGACTGTACACAAATTGAACACAGCTGATGCAGCAATCACATTAAATTTCACTTTTCTGAAAAAGGGTTTGCCACCTACTTATAAAAGAATAATAACACTACTGGCAATGAATATAACACTGACGATAACCCCTGAAAATAGTTTTTCAAAAAGTAATTTAGAAACAATGTTGATGAAGTTTTCTTTCTCGTCAGATTCCACTGAAAGCTAAAGGCTGAAGAGTAACCACGACGAACTATCTGAGGCTTACTGGAGGCTGAAGGGTTTTGTCCCTCGATACGTGTGTCCAGACGACAGCAGGCGCTGGTGATCCCACCACAACGCAGGGCAGTGTGAGGGAGCCTCCTGCCACAACTTCCACCGTCTGTCCGAAGGACCGAACCTTGGCACCAACTGGGGAGAGAAGCGGAATAGGTTATTTTACGGATCTTTGCACCAACTAGAACTAAATGAACGGGTACACCTACTTTTACTCAACTGATATAAGAATTAATTTTGAGAGCGCTTATTACACACGCCTACTATTATTTTTCTCTTCCTCTCTACAACCCACTACACTAGAATGAGAACCATAAACATAATCTACTTTTTAGGTAAACACAGCCACAGTCAGACGAGGAGCTTCTACTGCATGGACAGAAACGCTAAAAAACTCTGTGGTAGTACATGGCATAGGGCACAGACGCGACAGTAGGATACTAGAAGCCTTGCAGTGAGTCAGTAGTGCAATAAGCCTACGCGCTGTCTCACTCAGATCTGATTTAAGTTGCGAGAAGAAATAAAATCATTTGATCCAATTCAAGAATCCACAAAACTTTGAGCCATGAAGAATAAACTTCCAGCAAAGAAAGCATTTATCAAATACAGTGAAAAGTACGGGGCATTACAGACACTTTTCTAAAAAAAAAAGTCATTATAAATACAGTTTGTTAACCGGGCTTTCAGACGAATCTAAACAAGAGCAGCAGTAAAGTATTTTCAGAGTAAGGTCAGATCATTGAAAACATGAAACTATAAATAAATCAGACACTGCAGGGAATCTTTTTCGGAAGTTATTGTTGTGAAGAAAAGGAGGAATATCTTAAATCGAGGACGCCAGTGCAAATTTGTTGATGTTAGTCTGTTTGCAGATGTGTCTTCAACAAGCAATCAACAACCCAATACATGACCTTTTATGGCTATCTAATGGCTCAATGTAACCTAATTTTTCTAGGAAGATGGAATGTTATGGCACTCGTCTCTCATTTAATGATAAATCAATCATTATCTTATCCCCTCTTTTCACACTGGCATTAAATATGACGACTATTTCTACTGATTAGAAAATGGATATTTTCTGTCTCCTGCTCCTTTCAAAGCCCCTTGTCTCTGTTGGCCTGAGCAGTTATGTGCCGCCTTGCGCAAAGCATCAATTCACGTGTTTTTATTCTCTGTTGATAACAGATGTTATTTACACCGGTGTTTGTTTCAGGAAATATTATGGAGGTCTGAAATAATTCTGCACACTATTTCTACCAAATTCACTAGACACACTATCTAGCATCAGTTATCAGTTAAACAAAGAATTAAAAACAAATTGAAATGGTGACAATCACGAAAAATACGTAAATGTTTTATTATTTGCCAGAATTATCTATATTTGTTAGTTTAATAGGAAATGTAGACTAGAATCTTTAACTCATTATGACTGGCCAAGACAAACTGTCTTCGTCAAACACATTTTCAGTGAAGGCCAGATCCTGGGAACTGTTCCCACTAAGCAATTCGTATTGACTCAGTTGAAACTATAAAAACTCACAAGGAACTGGATATTTACAAGTGAACCTGCATCCAACTGTCAGTCAGAACAAGTTGTTCTCATGAGATCACATTACAATATAAAAACTACTATCAATCATGGAAGTATTATAAGTACCACGGTGGGCACAGGGTACTTTTCAAAAATCACTAGTGCCATAAATGGCGGGCAACGTAAAACGTCGAAAGTTTCATTACTTTTGGATGAAGGATTCTGAGAGACAACCCGGGAGGCAGCTCCTTCGCCAACCCTGGTCCAGGCCGTTACCCAGAATTCGTAACGGGCGTGGCTGTCCAGACCAACCACTTCTCGACTGATCTCGGCCCATGAAGACGCTCCAACTTCCACTCCCACCTTCAAACTTCTTGTTGCCTGTGCAGGAAAATATAGAACGAGGTGAAATTCTGGACTGACTTACGCACAATGCTTTTCCCTCACCTCAGTATGAAGTGCTGCCCCATTCAGGCACTGATGAGTATGAGGTGCATGCAGTATATTCTCTCTCTCTCTCTCACACACACACACAGACACACACGCACGCATACCAGGTATGTATATTTACGCATGTCTATATGTATGTATATATACATAATTTACATCTCTCTCTCTCCCTCTCTCTTTCTTTCTTTATATATATATATATATACATATATATATATATATATATATATATATATATATATATATATATATAGTTTATCAATTGCATTGTTCTAGCGTAAAATTTTTTACTTGTACAAATTAATAATCATATTGAATTAATTTCTTATTCTTCCTACATCTTCTAGCCTCACTTTGCTTCTTATCAATATTTTCAATTGATAATATATATATATATATATATAATATATATATATATATATATAAAGGTACAATATATATATATATATATATATATATATATATATATATATATATATAAAGGTATAAGCCAAGAAGGAAAAAAATATACAACGGAGTTTCTGCAAGATCTTTCGACTCAACGTCCTTTACTCAGCAGGTTTATCTGCTGAGTAAAGGACGTTGAGTCGAAAGATCTTGCAGAACTTCATTGTTTATTTTCCCTTCGTGGCTTATACCTTTATTTATGGATTTATCCCGTTCCAAACTTTCGTGATTCAGTTATACCATGTGTGTATATATATATATATAAATTATATATATATTTAATATATAAAAAATACAATCTATATATATATATATAAAATATATATATATACATATTATATATATATATATATATATATTAATTATATGATATATATATATATATATATATATATATATATATATATATATATATATATATTTATATATATATATATATATATATTTGTGTGTGTGTATGTGCGCGCATGCACCTGTAATTACACCCCTCTACATATTCACAGAGCTTTAAAGACACAAACACAATAATTGGTATCTAATCTACAAAGGAGTGCGCAAGACCGGAACAAAGATTCCCGAGGAGAGTTACCTGATGAGAGTTGAGGGGTCGGTAATAGAGTGTGTAGTAGCTGATTTCTCCATTGGGTCTGGCGGGTGGCAGCCATGAAACCACGACGCTGCTCTTGCTGGATGCCAAGGCCTTGACCTGGGGAGGGGCGGCGGGCACTGCCGAGGGGTGACAGAGAACACGAGTGAGAAAATGATGGCGCTCATGAAGCAACCGTTCCTGTCCTTTCATCAAGCCTAATGACACTTTGGAATTCTCTCGCTGAGTCGGTGTTTCTTTCAGAGGTGGCTTATCACTGTCCTTGGGATGAAGTCCCATTCTTATCTTTTTTCCCCCTCTAGTTTTTGTTGCCTTCGCGTCTGGGCTATATTGGACTTCATGCGCTCCTCAGTGTCATCTCTCTCTGGAGACACCAGTCATTTTCTTATGATTAAAGTTCAGTTCACAATAACAATGTTTTGGCTTTCGTAACCGAATCAGATCGAAAATAATTCTCTGCAATATGTAATAAGTCGTAATAATACATGGAAAGGTCCTTCTATCGGCCCTATTCTGTTTACCGGCAAAGGTTTACAGCATTTTTCTATCTTAAGAGGGCAATGTATAAAAAAACATTGATTTTATTATATATATATATATATATATATATATATATATATATATATATATATATATATATATATATATATATATATATATATATTACCAAAGCGAGAGTAACAATAGGATCGTTGTTAAGGGAAAAAAAATTATCGTTCGACGAATAAAGGATAAGTTTTCAAAACAACCGGAAGAATATGTTGCCCTCCGTAACTCGGCAATCATTTGTTTAAACAGACCAACGACCGAAGAACAAGTCGCTGTCTCGGCACGGAATGTTACCAAGCTTGTGTTTCACTTTGACTGCACCGCCTCTAGGTAAGCGAAGGGGAAAATCACGTACTCATATTTATTTCTGCTCCATAGGTGTGTAAGATGACGTAATCATGATGCATGGCACCGAATGCAACTAACAAGAAAATCGAGAGTCTTTTTAGTGACTGAAATGATAGCAACATGGTATTTACTGACTATGGAAGTTCAGTGCAATAAAATCGGGAAGTTATCAATTTTATGATGTTCTCACTTTCTTTTAAATCACAAAAACCCATCTCCGATTGCAATGACTTTTGGATTAATAATAGCGAAAAGATTCAAGTACTATTTTTGACAGTAAAGTGTTTTTGTCCGTTTTACTGGAGGGCACCTGCTACGGGCTAAATGAGCCACCATTTGCTGTAAAGATGACATCTCCGGCTTTCGTTTTCGGATGTCAGCAAATTGTATACTAATGACTTTTAAAAGGAACCTAAAGATAAGGATACAGTGAGAGGGATTATTATGGAAACGCAGTATATATATATATATATATATATATTATATATCTATATATATATATATTTTATATATAATATATATCATATAATCTAGATCGATCCAAATTCATCTGAGGAATGCCAAAGATCAAGCGATTTAATTTCCCACAGTGCAATATTCCAATAATGATATTAATAATTTACCATTGAATAATATCAGCATTTTCAGCCAGGAAACGTTGACTTTATGTCTTCCGTTGGATAATAAGTTTTTTTCTGGTAACCTGGGAAGGAAGGAAGTAAGTGACGAGCTCAGCTGCAAGTTAAGGTTTAATCTCTTTTTCCACTCTTTTTCAAGCACTTGCATTATCGTCATCATCATTATTATTATATCCTATATAAGCTGAATGGGGTTCTTCGAGGTCTATCCATTGTAAGTGAACATTCCCATGAACGGGCTCAAGAACTCAGAAAATGTACAAAGGTGTTTTTCTGGCTGATAATACTGGTCCGATGACACGTTCATATAACGCTTCTGACTTGTACCTGTTTGCGCATATCTTATAGCCTTTTGTTGCCAAGTTTCAAAGTTTGTGATAAGCCTGTGTTTAGACTTGAACAGAAAGAACTACATTTTAACTTATGTTTTGTATTATAAATCTTAACTACTGGTACGCAAAGGTAGGCTTGTTTTTCCAGGTATCAGGTGAAAACTGGAGTAATGTACAGTTGCAGAGTCTGGACAGGTAAAGGGCCAAGAGACGAAAGGGAGCAGATGAAGAGTAGAAAGGAAGAGAGAAGTGCAGCCACGGGATAGAGGACCTTTATAAAGAGCTTCAGGGTCGTTTGCGCTGTGTCGCGCAAGCACGCTGTCAGCTGCCTGTAGCCCCAAGGAACTTAATTCAGTAAAGGAGCGAGTCAACACAAAGATTGATTTGTTTCAAGAATGTGGGACGTCTAAAGAGAAAGCTCGAAGGAAGTCTAGAGAACGAGGAAAGTTTCTAAAGAAAGACAAAGTCTAAAGAGAGAAATGTCTGAAGACTGAACCTACCGTCCTCCAGAGTGAGGCAGAAAACAGGGTTCGAGACAACTCCGTCTCCGGCTGCTGTGAAGGCCAGAACCCTGATGCTGTAGTTGGTGAAGCGGCCTAATCCATGCAAGTTCGTCTCCAGGTTGGTTGTTCGCTTGATCTCTACGGGATTAGTACCTGCAGGGAGACCATTTTCAGCCCGCACTTTCAAAGGGGGATTCATTGACGCGTGTCTTTATTATATATATATACATACATACATATATATATATATGCATTTATATATGTTTATATAGTATATATATATAAATATATATATATATATATATATATATATATATATATATATATATATATATCACATATAAATTGTGACGAAGTGCCAAGTATCTGGTTACTACACTTACCAATCATAAAATAGTTACCTCACAACAGCTAGACACCTGAACCTTCATCACAAATAAAATACGACTAAATACTCTAAAGGCAACAGTGATCCCTTAAACAACTTATCAATATTGCAGAAAATCAGACTAAGTTCATTAAAACAGGTGTGAGGTTATCTTATATGTAATTAAATTAATTAAAGGACATCACTCCATCAACAACTTTAAAAGTCTAAGTATTTCCCTGATTTTAAAAGTCTAATTACTTCCCTGATTCTAACTCACTTCAATTATGTTGAAGGAAAACAGCTCAATTACCACTCTATATTTCTACCTAAACGAACCTAAAATGCTGGTGAAAAATAAGACAACTTATAAAAATTTGAAATACAAAAATTTATTAATACACACAAAATTTATAACTCAAATTCACAGTCTCAAGGATATCTACTATTATTTGAAAACAACACAAAGTTTAATTAATTCTTGAATTAATTATTAAGTAAAATTAAATAAAATTAATTTATCACAAAATAGAAAAATTAATTAATGCAATTGAAATTCAAAAGTGTTCGGTAATAACTAAAATTTGGAAATTAATTCACAAGTGCTAAACAACAATAAAACTTGAAAAGAATTCTAAGTAAATGCAAAATAATTCACAAGTGTTCAGCTCAATTAAATATGCAATGATTAATTAATGAAAACAATTAAGTTAATGAAACTGTGAATGTAAATGGAAACAGAAAAATGTGGAAAATACCAAAATTGCAAAAAACTAAGAAAAAACATTATCACACAGAATATATATATATATATATATATATATATATATATATATATAATATATATAATATAAAACACTTCAATAAGAAAAATGGATAAATGCACAAATCACTTCAAAAGAATTAAACACAGAACAGAAAAATTTGCAAAGCGTAAAAAATGGAAATTGTTTCACCAAACCACTGTAAATATGTGTTTAAGTTGCAACTTAAAACTTAACACATTACCTTGGTACCAATTATGTTTCTGCTGCAGCTAACTCCAAAAATTCACTATGTTCCCAAAAGTTACCAAAGTAGTACTCAAAAAGATTCACCATAGCATTCCAAAAAAGGCGCTGTTGCACACTTGTAAAATGTCTGTTCAGATTCTACAAATAAGCACTGAGTAATATTAAACAAATCTAAGAAATATCATATCTAAAATTTATGAGTGACAGATCAGTAAAGACAAAATCTTTACGTTAATGTAAAACCAAATTCTTTCGTAAGGAGAGAGAGAGAGAGAGAGAGAGAGAGAGAGAGAGAGAGAGAGAGAGAGAGAGAGAGAGAGAGAGAGAGAGAGAGAGAGAGAGAGAGAGAGAGACTCCCAAGTAACGCAATGGTCTCTGATATCGGAATGAATAAAAATTTGCTCTCGTAATATGGAAACTGATCAGTGGACCTCGCCCTAAAATGGTTGTAACATAGAGCAAAACGTTTTGGGGCCAGGTATTTGCTAAATCGTTATCATTCTCTTTCAAAACAATAAATAGAGTAAAGTGGGATTACAATCATAAATAATATTTATTATTACACGATTTAAGATGATAAAAGTCTTTTAAATTAAAAGATATGATTATATAATTTTCTCGAATGAAACTAAGTTTTGTCATAGCCTTAAGTGACGTCACAAACATTTCCACTTCAAATTTAAAGTATTTATGAGTCAACCAATTCTCTTTTGACAAATCGAGAGATATAAGAGTTAATTTACCAGTAATATTAGATAGTTTGCAATGCAAAAACATCTCTAACTACTTATATGAAATGAAAGGCCTCTTATGTGAACCGTTTCAGGCAGAAGCCTTCTAGAAGCTTCCAATATGACGGACCTTTACAGAAAAATGGTGAAATCTTCACGTGGTTACTCGACAAAGACACAAGTCTGAAACAAATCATGAGCGTCGTATGACTGAGAGGAGACTTCGAGATCTCCTTATCTCGAGTGATGACAGCAAATGTCCTGCTTCGAACGGACAATAATAATCTCTCTCATTTCACATTCTACGTTATTCTTAACTTTTAAATTATGTTATGCGAAATCTGAACATATATTATTAGAGCATACTAACTCTAAGCATAATAAGGATTCTGAAAATATTGCAAACACTTTTACAATACTTCATACAGTTACGGAGAGGATGATATGCATTGCGAAAGCAACAGCATATAAGACTATATATATATATATATATATATATATATATATATATATATATATATATATATATATATATATATATATATATATATATATATAATATATAATATATATCACTGTTTGGGATTAAAATTTTTAGGCGCTTGATTTTACCGTGCAAAAAACCGAAATATTATTTTCAAAAATTTCCTAACAGAAGATGATCTGCAATCAAAATCAAAGTATTAATTTTGAAAAAAATTTAACGTAATAAATGCAAATACAAGTAAACAGTTATTTCGAAAAAAAATGTTTCTACGAAAACATTTGGAAGAAGAAGAAAATACCTTGACATTTATTTTCACTTGTTCTGTAACTTTTGTCCAATATACTAAAGGAATAAAAATGAGATCAGTTACAAAAGGCAGTAGTCATATTGCAAGTGCCTCCAACACTGCGTGCGTGTCCGTGAGCCTTACCTTCAATGTTTGTAGTACGCTTGTAGAAGACTTTGTATCCCTGGACAGGACCATTGGATAAATGAGGAGCCAAAGGGTTCCAGCGCACTCTAAGGGCTTGGGACGTGAGGGGGT
>NC_087203.1:5568325-5590825 GCF_015104395.2 Macrobrachium nipponense
AGTCACAGAATGAACACCACCCAGCACTCTTTCCAGCAACCGGAAGGGTGAATGGTCAGTCAATAAGACAAAGCTTTATTCATGATCCTGCGTGGCTGCTAACACACTGAACGTCTACACTGACTGCCTGAAAGGCAATCTGTCATTTGTGTGTACGCACAGGGCACACGATCGCACAGGCAAAGATGTCATTTTTCGCATTTCATTTTCACATTACTTATATGCATACAAAATATAAGCTCATACATAACACACACACACACACACACATATATATATATATATATATATATATATATATATATATATATACACACACACACACACACACACATATATATATATATATATATATATATATATATATATATATATATATATATATATATAAATACATACATACATACATACATACATACATACATACATATATACACACAGAGCTTGTTTGAAGGTATTTTGAGGGAATATATCCAAAAATGAAAAATATTTTTCGTACTTGTGAGCTGATCACCGCGATGGCGCTTCAATCCGGCTCACTATCAAAGGAATCTTCGGTGCCTTTGATCAGCGCGCTTTTGCGCCCTCACGATGCATCCGGTAAAGGAAAAACTAACTGAACACCGCTTCCGAGCGCCTCGCTCAGGTCAATTACTTTTCCGCAAGTGTATATTTACCATTCACCGAGGAAGGTTCAATGAGAGATTAAATACGGATAATGACACGCATGAGTTATGAGTTGAAGCACCAAGGCCACCGAGCTGGCCACCTTGTTGCCCTTAGGTAGCAGAGGTCGAGGGCGTCACTCAAAATAGTGTTACTGGGTCAAAATAGTGTTACTGGGAAAAATTGACGACGCAAAGTGAACAATAAGTCACCCTTTTTCTGCTTGTCCATTGTTGGTGGGGTGTTTCTTTACAGACGGCCCTCGCGGGCGTTCTCTACGAGTTGGTGAACGCCCCCATGTTGATGCGACCTACTTTCATTTTGCTACGTTTTTCTGTTCAGTCTATTTTACACAGGCCACTCACTTCTGTAGAAGTTTGTTCTACAAGCTGACACCATTTTAGCTTGTTTGCTGAAAAGTCGCAAGATAATAATTATTAATAATAATAATGGGATGGAAATAGAGCCTCTCTTAAGCATGTCTTGTTCAAAAGATGGCTGCATCGTGCGAATTATTCTTATATTGATTCTTCTTATTTTGTCTTATGAATCGCTTCTCTTGCACAGTAATATTGGCCAACAACTGGTCAACGTTCTCATTTTGGCAACGATGAATATGAACAGGGCTTGTATACAGCAGTTTCATTCATATTGTAGAAGTGCAGGGTGATGAAAAATGGCGTGATAAATCCGTAGACTTGCCAGCAGATCCTTGGGGCCGACTTGTTCCGACCAGCCCGTTGGTCATCTCCTGGACAGGTGAGACGATTCCTCAGACAAGGGGTGTGTGCGGAGGTATGTATAGAGGGTATGTAATAAATAATAATAATAATAATAATAATAATAATAATAATAATAATAATAATAATAATAATAATAATAATAGGTACTAGTGCGTCGTGGTGAGGTTAGTGAAATACTCTTCCGTTAAAACTCAGTGTACCTCTGTTGACCTCAGCAGTAAAATATGCACTTGGAAGTTAGACGACTCTGATGCTCACAACAAGTTTCAAAAAGGCATAGAAATACCAACCTCATCCTACGAGATTTATTCAGGGCTGGGTTGAATAGGCGCCACTTTTGATGCTGATCCATCTAGGAGAGGAGGAAAATGCGTATGGTGACTAATACTAACAATGAGAGAAGACAGGCCATTCAGTAGATGTCAGGCTTCCTGCCTTCCTCAAAGAGTCACCAACGAGCGACCATTGCTACAACGCGCTTTTACATTTCCATGCAGTCATTCTTGGGGGAAGGCCACGATTTCAGCAACACCCTTCGGAACTCCAGGTTTGACATTTTTGGAAAATCCCGCTGAAGTACAGGTCAGACCTCCGTCTACTCAATCAGTTTTTTCAGGAAACCCTGAAAGAATGAAATAACTCCAAGTGCGAACTGTTTTGGAGAGAACTTGAAAGTAGATGTCCGGGATCCGAACTTCATCCAGAAAAGAAGGCTAAAACTCAGAAGAGACGTGAGGTGTCGAGCAGCCTAAGGAGAGCACGAAGTATGTAGTACTATGGTGTGAGAAGCCTCCCACAAGAACACGATGCTTCAGATGAACGTTCCCTCGCAACCGAGAATGAAAGTGCCTGGTGGCTGACAATTAATATTTCCTCATCAATATCTGATTTTACTACAACTGGGAATAGACTCTTTTTCCTAAAAAATTCCAAAATGGACAATGGCAAAACTGGGTGATATTGAACATGTTTGTTTAATGGAGTCTATACGTTTTGAATATACATTTACTGGAAGCTTATGATATTGCCAATAAAGGAAATCATGTCAATGTAACTACAATTAATATGAAAAAGAACAAAATGTTCATTCCGTAATGTGATAGATTCCATAACGTGAAAAGTGCAGGAAATAAATTCACTTACGTCGATGCAGTTATTTATATCACAGCCGAACGCAAAAGCAGAACAAAATAAACAATATGATTCAGTCCAATCCAACTGCTCTGCGAATGTTGGCGCTTCTTTCTTGGCTGCTCTGAATTGCCTGAAATATTGATTGGCAGGACATTCTGCTCGACAAAACAGTGCTCTGGTGCGTTCTTGGAAAAAAGCTTCCGTATACAACAACAACAACAACAACAGCAACAACAACAATAATAACAATGATAATGCTAATATTAATACTAGTAATAATGATAATTATAATGTAGAAAACAATGTCATCTTCTAAGATACATGTAACTATGAGTATCTCTAATAATAATAATAATAATAATAATAATAATAATAATAATAATAATAATAATAATAATAATAATAATATGCTGGAAGTAAACCCTCTTTTAAACTGTTTTATTAAAAATTATTGCTGCATCAGCTGCATTAATTTTATAGAGGTTCTCTCAATGCTTTTCTATTTAAGCAACCATGAGAAAACCACAATTGGGAAATTAGAGAAGAACCTCTATGAAATTAATGCAGCTGATGTAGCAATAGTTTTTTAATAATAATAATAATAATAATAATAATAATATAATATAATAATAATAATAATAATAATGATGATGATAATAATAATAATGAATTTATTTAAAAACAAACCGAAAGGAAATTCCAAGAAAGGAAGCCGCCTCACCTGCCAGCTAACGGTGATGGTTCCAGGCTTGTGGGCGAGTGCTCGTAATCTTGTGGGAGGCGCTGTGGGCGGCTCGTGGAGGGTAGTGATGCTTAAGGTAGGAGACGGGGGCGACACTCCCCTCTGGTTAACGGGCCACCACCTGCACGTGATAGGCTGTGCCAGGTGACAAGTCCTGAAAGGGAGGAAAGGAATTATCTTGAAAGGACCCCTACATTTAGATCAAATGTATTTGTACGCACACACACATATATACATACATACATACATACACACACACACACAAACACACACACACACACACACACACACATATATATATATATATATATATATATATATATATATATATATATATATGTCTGTGTGTGTGCGTGTGTGTTTGTGTTTGTATAATAGCCACAACTACCTCTTAACTTCTCGATTCTCCACACTTTTTGGAGAAGCTCATCATCATCAATGAAACAAAAAGTATCCATACTTAAAACCGTAAAAGATAAGGATAAAACATCGAGAATAGGAGCCCTAAGGGCGTGTTGGGGCGGGGGGCGGGGAATGAGGAGTAGGAGGAAGAGAGTAACATGTACAGTGGAAGCAAGAACAATGATCGAGCGAGTGAGTTGTAAAGTTTTCCATCCAACACAGAACTTGATATTATTGAGAAATCAAGAAAGAACGAGACAAAATCATGAGCATGAGAACAGCCACGAAAGCAAAAACATAAATATCCTAATATGGAAATCATGAGGCTGGGTGGACAGAAATGAGGCAGAATGAAGGAGAGGGAATAGGAGGGAAACAACAAATAAGAAAAAAATGATAATAATCAGTCAAGAAGAGAAACACGACGTTCTCCGAAACAGAGGCTCAACTTTAACATAAATGCTGACCGGAACTGAGCATCATAAAATCTCCCGTCGGACAAATTTACTGCCATTTCTGAAGATCATTTACGCCATAATAAAGTTGATAACCTTAGCATTATCCGTCTCTTTCTGAAAAAGAACGCGCTTCATAACAACGGCGGTCTAATTACTGCCACCATTCGTGTAAATGACGAAGTGATATCGCAGACATTAACTCAGATTCTTGGGGATTAACTTAGCTTCGCCATGGCAGCACCACCAGCATTATGAAATGCGTAAAACTTCATGAAGAACGAGATTACCTTCGCCGCCTCATTTCCAATGCAGAGTAGGATGAAGGCGCAGCTGGCCAGGAGAGGAGACGGAAGAGGCGGGAAAAACAACTAGGGCATGAACATTTATTCTGCAAAGAGTTCCAGAGCGAACAGCTTCTTTTCCAACGAACGCGACACTCATTCGAACTTCTTGGGCTTTCTAGGAACGAGACAAAGTGAATCATTTTGAAGTCTACAATTCAACGAAACTCATACTTCAACTTGCTTGTATTGAATACGAACACGGGAACGAAAGAGAAAAATATGAAAAGTAGTTACAAAACATAAATATAAGAGGTTATCCTTACTTAGATTTATTTTTGCCTTCTTTCCACGATATAGATGAAAAGCTAAAGAGAAGCCAGGGGTAGCTGGCCGAAATGAAATGAGCTAAATCATCAACCCACCTTTGTCATAAAAAGGAAAAAGTTTAATTTCATTAAATTTTTTTTTCTATTCTCACGTCGATGGAAAGATTAACTAACGGAATAGAAAGTGCATGACCATGGAAATATTAACCAACGGAATACAAAGAAGCCTTTTAATCTTTCCTCAAAGAAGGAACGACTTATTTCTCTACCAGAATTGCATATGATATTTCACCAAGTAGGGTATTTCCGGCGTCACTGGCCTATGCTCTTATGAGGCCAATTCAAAATCATAAAGAACACAATGAACAAATGACAACACGAAGAACAATACCTTCAAAACAGCTTCAGTGACGTCTGGCGGGAGGGTCGTGTTGAGAGGAGTCTGGGTGTGAGAGCGTGCGAGCCAGTGCTGCAGGAGGTAGTGGGTGAGGGGAGAATTCCCGTCGAAGGGCGGCGCCCATGCCAACTTCACCTGGCGGCTCGTCACGTTCTGCACGTGGACATGGGCTGGAGGATCTGGCCGCTCTGTGAATGGAAGGTGGTTTTGAAATGAGTGTCTCTGCTCTTTTGTCTGGAGATGCAAATGGCGATGAAAACTACGACACTGGCAATGAATAAAGATGCTGTCACACAGACACTGCTGATGGGGATGTCAATATGAAAGTAGAAAGGACGGTAGCATCACAATGATGAGGATGTTGGATGTCAAAATAAGATTAATCATAAGGATGTCGAAATGGCAGTAATGATGCCACACTGACAGTGAGGATGATATCAACAACGCAATCACACTGACGGTATATGACAGCAATGGCGATAAAGTGAGAATGATGTTAATATTGTTAACAACCAATGACTCTGCCCATCCAGTCATACTGAAAGGTCAAAGAGCAAATCGGGAGTCATAGCTACTTACAGACATTGCCGAACTCGCACCGGATCTTGGCATACCACAACCACAGTTCACCTCGGTGATGAAGGTATATATATATATTATATATATATATATATATATATATATATATATATATATATATATATATAGTATGTATGTATATATATATATATATATATATATATATATATATATATATATATATATATATAATATATGAAGCGAATACCACAGGAGAAATATTAAGCAGAAATTCGTATGGAGTGCTTTCGTCCTTTAATGAGACTTTGTGCCTCGACAATGTCTCTTAAAGGAAGAAAGCGCTCGGTACGAATTTCTGCCTATTATTCCTCCTGTGGAATTCGCTTATATCATGAAGTGAAGAGCATCTACTGTGATTTTTTAAGCATATAAATATATATATAATGTATATATATAAACCCATGATATCTAATTCACTTCACTATGGGTATAACTTTCTGTGTAATTTAGTATCAAGGCAAGGTGAACTTGATTTTAAGTGGTATTTGTGACTAAATATTTGGATATATATATATCATGATTATATATATATATATATATATATATATATATATATATATATATATATATATATATATATATATATATATATATATATATATATATAAAACTGCATCGATAACCATGGTTACAAATATTCATGTAATGAACAGTTATTGGAGTCATGAAAGTAAGGAGGACGAAGGCGTCTATAATCAGACGCAAATTGAATAGCTCGGCGGAATGAACTAACGCTGCCAAATTGCCGACGTGGGAGAAGTGGTGCCTCTGCTAATGACGTCTCAATCCCTCCGATGGCAGTCTGTGTCGTTCTGTCTTCCCTGATGAGATTATAATGGAGTAAGTACCGTGCCCCAGGGACCTTTTCAAGGAGAGTACATTTGGCGGTCTTTTGGAGCATCTCTAGTTATTCTAGTGTAGATCAAATTGCTTTTGACAACATTTACAGTAAACAGAAAGTTAGGAGCCTCTAAGTCTAAGGAAGAATGCGAGGGTCTGAATGAGCTACTAACTTACTAGCGCCTAGGACGAGAGGACGCGTAAGACGATACTGACTGACGACTTGAAGCATTTTCTGCAAACATCTTCAGTTGGATGATGGAGCTAAAGAATATTGACTAAATGGCACGTCACTCTCGACGTACTTCACTTGGCGTTATATACATATAAATACACACCCATACATGCAGTACATAATTATATATATATACTATATATATATATATATATATATATATATATATATATATATATATATATATATGACATGTGTATGTATGTATGTATGTATGACTATGAGCACCTGTCCCGGCCAAAATAAAAGGTAATAATTCTGTAATTTCGCTACTGCATTGCGCAATCTATATAGAACACTATAGTGCTCTGTATCATCCTGTTTAAGAGTTTGTAAGTTGAAAGTGAGAGGGAATCACCGGCGAAGTACGTCGAGAGTAATGTGCCTACGTTGTCAATATTTTTGACATCAATTATACCATGAAAACAAAATTAGGGACCAACTGTAAAACGCTTTACATCTAATATGATAAAAGAATAAAGAAAACAAGGCAACAAGGATACACGGCAGTCCCATCGGATAACTGTTTGCTTTGCTCAATTATATATTGCTTGCCACAGCCAGTCATATTCAGTTATAAGTGTAACAAATGGATGATATTACCTGCCTGGTACGTCAGTGTACAAACAATGAAAAAGAGCGTCAACATCAACGGAATTTTCGCTGGAATGATAAAAGATTGGATCCCACCTGCCTATTTGTTAATTGCTTCCATCTGTCACTCAGATCCTTCACTGATAAAAAAACAACGATGCCAAAACCAGCTTCTATAGGAAATATGCAAATTGCAGGTCACTAAAATATTGCCAGCGACACAATCGTATGGGAATACCGAACAATTATGCAATGACGAATAATCCTCTTTAAAAATAATAAAATGATATGGGGAAGGGGACATTTTAAAAACAGTTTCCTTGAATCAAAACTTCGAGTTGAGATTCTCTGTCTCTCTCTCTCTCTCTGTCTCTCTCTCTCTCTCACATTGAGAGAGAAATGCAGGATTCGACTTAAAATAATGAGAGGATCTTGATTATCTCGTCCAGTTCTCGCCCTGCCTTCGAACAGATTCCTCCTCCATCTTGGCTGAAGGAACATTCATTAGTGCAGGTTCTGTAATGAGCCAGGCGCCATGGGTTTCCTTCCAGCTGTCATTCGGGACAGGAGGCTCATTTTCCTGACCAGTTCCTTTTCCCTTTTCCCTCCTGTTCAGGAAGCGCGGTGGGACCCACCCTGAGCCTTGCTCTTCCCACACGTTTCAATGCATATTGTCACCATTTTTGCTCTTCACTAACTTTGTAAGTCCGATCCTCAGTGAAACGCCATCCATCGACGCTTGTCAATCCTCTCAGCGCTGAAATGAAGCTTTCAAGTTGAAAGAGAGAGCGGATGCACGAGGTGACCGACCAGGCGTTCCGGTATATATAGCTGGAAGTTTCCGAGGGACAGAGCGCAGGGGTTCGACCAAACAAAGTAAATAATGGTCCATATCAATCACTGGTTTTAGCTCTGGAAATATTGATATTAGGAAAGGTTTAATAAAATGGCGGATGTGCATCATTCATTTGTTTTTCCGCTTCATAAATGTAACACACAAAAGTTAAAGCTGAGATTTTAGGAAGGAAGGAGCACGAGCCACGTTGGAGGTTGAGAGTGTTGCATACCATCCTTTGCTTCGTCTTCTTGCAAATATCCGTCATTTTGTATCGTTCCTTCGTCATTTGAATGCTTTTGAACTAACAACGCATTCTCAATTCCTATTTCATGTCCGAACTGTTCTGGGCAGACCTTGCGTGAAATTCCCAATTCCAATATTACTGATGCAACGACAGCTGCCAGGATTTATACTTACTCATAATAGCGTTTTAGTATAATTGCTTTTATCATTATTATTAGTGGTCAAATCTCAATATAAACCATACCGTTCAAGAGAAATATAACTTAGGCTGTCCATTTCAATTTCTTTGTCCCGAATGGCATGTAGAAATTTCTAAATGAAAAACTGGAATCGGTAACAAATATCACAAGATCTCCCGTAGACGGTAAAAGAAAAGAAAAGAAAAAAAAAAGCAGTGGAAGCATTTGTGATGACGATTTTTGGTGAGTGCAAATGACGCGAAGAATCCTTTGCACTGTACAAGCGAACACCAAATCTTGGTGTGGTGCTGTTTAGAAGAGCATCCACCATCATCAGCTGTGCGTTCTGTCCGTCCAGTTCCTGTCGCAACCTTTTCTTCGTTCTCCAACTGTTATGGGATCAGTATAAATCTCTGTGAAGGTGACATGACATTCCCCTGTAAAGCCCTAAATTCCCTTCGTCATCTTTCATGATGCATCTGCTTCCTTCATGGAGAGTCTCAGCTAATTTTGCATATTGTACTGGAATTCAGCAATGACGTCAAACGGTGGTCTGTGACAGTTAAACTCTTCCGCTAATCAACAAAAGCCATTGCAAGGGGATCTGGGAATCCATATTCACTGCATATTGTCTTAACATAAATATTTGTTTTTCGCAACTACTGCCTTTTCTAAAACGAGCTTGTTCATTATAACACACGCCCATCAAATAATGAAGCTTACATTACGCTAGCATAACATACGGCTGATTCATAAACTAAACTTATATTTTAAAACTAGAATTTTTTCCTAATCAGTTAGCAACCGCACACAGTTCTAAGTACTAAGTAAACAAGAGTTTTATTTGATATAACTAGTTCTCAACTATGAATTCACACACATCACTCTCAACTCACCAACAATATTAACAAAGATGGTGGAAGAATCCGTGCCGTATCTGTTGGTGGCCTGGCAGGAATACACGGCAGCGTGGGCGCGGGTGGTTGGCCTGATGACCAGAACAGAGGTGCGCCCACCATCATCCAGTCTCATTTCCATTCCCGAGGGAGGGGAGGCTGCAGCAGAAGAAGGAGAAGTTTCATGACACCCGACGCGCCAAAAAGTATTGCTAATCTTCTAAGCGACAGACCTTGACATTTTGAAGTTATTATTAACAGATTAACATGAAACGCTAAAAGTAGTTCAAAATAGTAGCCAACATGTGACGCATCGCAATATGTATACATTGTTCTTCATAACTGTTCATGGTATACTAATCTAATTTATGATTTTGTATAATTATTTTATCAACAAAATCCAAAATTGAAAAGAAAATTTATCCTTCATTAATCAGACAAACTAAGACATTATTCAATTTCATGTTCATTTATTCATACAGAAGCAGCAAATAACAACCTCTCCTTCAGGGAGGTCATACTACAAGGAGAGAGGCTGTCCTCCATATGTAAGGGATTTATATAAGTAGTAAGTGAAGATGGCAAGGTCTGCTGAACTGTCCTGTTGGTCACGCAGGAAGAGTAAACATCTCGCAGGACACCGTACGGAATTCTCTCGCATTTTCTGGAAGGCTCAAGTTTCAGGAACTTAGCTTGCAATTTTATGACAAGCGCGTTCTCTCCTTACGCATATATATATATATATATATTTATATATATATATATATATATATATATATATATATATATATATATATATATATATTGAATTTTGGGAATGAGGTTGGTAGCGCCATGCGCATGCCCGAAATGTTCTCAGGAACTTATGAAATTCCTTAACTTCGCTGACCAGATGCCAGCTGTTTGAAACTGAGGAAGCGATAAGCGGATTCACAGAACACCGAACATTATTCTGAGCAGAAAGTGTGGACTGATTTCGTTCACTGATACCTCAGGTAGATTTCAGCTTTCACAGCTAAGTTAAGGCAAATGTTGAAATGGATACTACTATATCAGGAAATTTTATATTCTTTACTATAAAACGCCGGAAAGTTACTAAAAATGAAGCCTATTTCGAGCTAGAACACTTTCAGTTTCAAAACATCCTGACATGTTTGATGATCTGTGAATAACAAATCTGCAAAAAGAGTCACAAATACAAAATCTGAAGTGGCTGCCCGCCAAAAAATGTCAACGCTTAACGCAGATTTCAGGAGTCTGGGGCAAGAGAGAACGGGCCTCACTGAGAGAGAGACTGAGTCTCAAGGCTATCAATGTCACGTTTGCGTCCTGCGATGGTGAGGGAAGGAGGATCATACACTTTCAAATCAAAGTAGCGTCAGGAGGAGATACAGCAGTTCCCTTGCGCACCTCGGGTTTTTTTATGGTGAGAATCGAAAAAACATTTTAGGAAGTTCACGTATCCTCTGAATAGTATTGATAAAAGAGGAGGAAGAGGAAGAAAATGATGAAAATGGAGAAGAGGAGGGAGAAGTGGAGTCTACAAACAGATTAATAAAAGGAGGCAGAAGATCGAGGCCTTGAAAACCTAGTAGCCAAAGCAAAGGAAAAGATCAAAGTTGTCCATTTACCAGAGAGAGCGATTCCATCCCTGGACCAAGCGAAGGAAATGGGGATATCGCCCCGGGCTGGGCACCTTATGGACAGGGTGTCGCCAACGGCAGCAGAGACATTCGCCATGCGGTTTTCGACACGGGCGCCCTCTGCAGACACAAAAGCAATGATTAGGCCTGATGCTGTTCTTCTTCTGGGCATCTCTCACTTGCGAATCAATAGATGGTTTCATGCAAGATTTTTAAAACTTTGCAGTGAGAGTAGCAAAAATACATTTTTCTTAACCTCTGTGAAAATGTACAGACACCGCCAACAAAACAACTGCACTACTTATTAATTAATATATATATATATTATAATATAATTATATATATAATTATATATATTATAATATATGGTATATATACACGTTTTATTAAAATATATATGGTATATCATATATATAATTATTAAATTAATATGTAATAAATAATAAATAATTATCTATATATATATATATATATATATTATATATATATTATATATCATATATACACACACACACACACACACACATATATATATATATATATATATATATATATATATATATATATATATATATCCATGTACATGTATTTGCATATATGTATACAAACATATACCTAGTTATATGTATATAATATATATATATATATTACATATATGCGCATTAAGCCACAAATGTCCTTTTATATCCAATTCGCTCTACCTCGGAATTAATATATTTTCATACATGTTAACCGAAAAGGGAATATTTTTAGTTGACAATAATTTCGTCCTCTCGTGGGTTCGAACCAACGCCCAGCGGACAGAGGAGGAATAAGGACTTCGATGACGCTGGACGCTGGTTGGAACCCACGAGGGGATGAAATTATTGTAAACTAAAAAATTCCCCAACGGTTAACATATATGAAAATATATTGATTCGGAGTTAGAGCGAATTGGATATAAAAGGACATTTGTAGCTTAATACACGTATATAAATCACGGTAATGTGATAAAAATTCATATATTTTATATAAGCACATTTGCTTGTCAAAAAAAAAAAAGATACAGACATCTATATTATAAACATTTTTCAAACTCTCACACTGCATCAGTACATAACTATGCACTACAACTATTACAATCACAGTTTACACACTCACTCACACAGACACAGACACACACACACACAAATATATATATATATATATGATTATATATATATATATATATATATATATATATATATATATATATATATGTGTGTGTGTGTGTGTGTGTGTGTGTGTAAACTCCCATTATTGTAATCACAGTTCATATATATATATATATATATATATATATATATATATATATATATATATATAACATATATATATATATATATGTATGTATATATATGAGTGTGTGTGTCTGTGTAGTTTACATAATATAGGACACACATAAGAGGCCAGTCTACCTATCTGACTGGAATCGTACTGACCAAGAACGGTGAGCGAGACCGTTTTGGAGAGCGGGGGGTTGATTCCGTTGGAGGCCTCACATAAATACCGGCCGCTGTCCTCTGCCCTGGCGTCCCGTATGCGCAGTGACCCTGGTCTCGGTGTTTTCATTCGCCATCCATCACCCACGACAGACGCCCATTCCTCTACTCCCACGCCATCTGGATTTAAAAAAGGTCATTTTTGTGGGTACTGAAAATAAGGATGTCGTTGAATAGAGAGTGAAGCAGGATATGACTTCACTCATGAATGACATAAACATAACTGATAAACAGAATTACAAAGATCAATTTCATCATAAAATACAACATTTCGAGAGAATGTCGCCGCTCCAGCACCTAACCACAATAAGGTAATGGTGATCGAAATACGAATACGGAATCGGTCGGAGGAACCCATACGGATATCGAAGACATGTCTGCAATGCAATAGTATAGGAGATTCAGTTTCATTAATGCTACACACGAAAACTTTTTTTCTTTTTTTTGGCTTTCAACTACTGTTTTTATGTAGTTTTCTTTATATATATATATATATATACACACTACCACTACGTATTACAATCACAGTTTACGCACAACACACACACACATATACAAACACATAAACAAACAGATACATACATACACACACACACATATAATATATATATATATATATATATATATATATATATATATATATATATATATATGTATATATGCACATGGGAAGCGTTGCTATCAACCGACATAAAACAAGGAGCTGAAGGAGACGTCATGAACTAGTATTTGTCCGTTTATTATACATACTGACGTTTCGAGGACACAGCCTCATTTTCAAAGCTGAAAAACGCAATTATAATATATAAAAATGTTACAAAGACTCAGAATTAGAAAATATGAGAAATTTTTAAAAATGAAAAAATTTTAAAATCTAATATTGAACAGACGACAGAATGCAAGAAACAGACCGCTACCTTTCAGGAGGGGAATCAAGGACCTAATGACATCAAACAGAAACAGAGACAGGGGCACACTCAAGACAGGTACAGTGTTGTGGAGGTAGTTTGGTTGTTTAAAGAGGGAACAACCTTCTTAATGTATAAAGATTCAGTTATTGCTAATTGATGAGGTGAGGTTGCTCTGGAGAGAATCTTAAAATGTTTATATTCAATATCTTGTTTACATTTTTTGGCATGATCCCGTACATTAGAAAATTCTGGATTAGTTAATGTATTACCTGCTCTGTAACTAACTCCCCGATGACAATCAATTCTGACTTTTAGTAGGCGACAAGAAGCCCCCACATATTTCCCCACCTTACATTTGGGCCAAGTATATAAGTAAACAAGATATTGAATATAAACATTTTAAGATTCTCTCCAGAGCAACCTCACCTCATCAATTAGCAATAACTGAATCTTTATACATTAAGAAGGTTGTTCCCTCTTTAAACAACCAAACTACCTCCACAACACTGTACCTGTCTCTGTTTCTGTTTGATGTCATTGGGTCCTTGGTTCCCCTCCTGAAAGGTAGCGGTCTGTTTCTTGCATTCTGTCGTCTGTTCAATATTAGATTTTTAAATTTTTTCATTGTTAAAAATTTCTCATATTTTCTAACTTGTAAATTTCTTAGTTCTGAGTCTTTGTAACATTTTTATATATTATAATTGCGTTTTTTCATTCAGCTTATATATATATATATAAATATATATATATATATATATATAATATATATAGAATATATATATATATATATATATATATAAAAAAAAGAAGGAGAGAGAGAGAGAGAGAGAGAGAAGAGAGAGAGAGAGAGAGAGAGAGAGAGAGAGAGAGAGTTATACGAAAATAAAAGGTGAAAACCGAAAAAGATTGATAAAATTAAAAAAAATGGGTAAAATAAATATTGATGGTAAAAGTATGATCTAACGTTAACCGGAAGTGTTGATGGACTATATGGTGTTCCTTTTACTAAGGGAAGTTGTCTTTTGTGACGGGAGAGGGCGAAACGGTCCAATATGCTCTTTACAAAGTCTCATCCGACCCCTAACCTTATTAGAAACTCGTAACTTTAGGAAGAGACCCAATTTGCCGTTGATAAACCTTTCGTCGGCGCAGACAACTTCCATCTTTTTAAAGCTCCCGTGTTATTGACACCCGAAGGCCAACTCCCAGGGCCTCTTGTAGTTCGAGTAGGCGTTCCAATTTGCAACTCCTCTAACGCTGAGGAATGGATGTAAGGAAGGTACTCATATTTGAAGCCATAGTTATGGGTCTAAGGACGCCATACAGCGCTGTCATCAAAGTCAGCAAATGTCAGGCAGACGATGGCTGCAGTTTCCAATGTTAGACGGACAAAAGGGGAGGCGAAATGGAACCACGAAAAATGAGGAAGATGCGTGACAAAGATTCGGGTAAATACCAAGAAGGAGTGAGAAAAATTGTGACACAGAGGAAAGAAAACGCCTTAGAAAATGTGTGAAAGAGGAACGAGGGGCAAACCTGTGACCAAAGAAATGTTGCAGATGAGTCCAATCTAGATGCATGACACTACATAAAAGGCCTCGGTGTCAATTAAGACCGGAAAGTACAGACAAGGTCTCGGTGTCAATTAAGACCGGAAAGTACAGAAAAGGTCTCGGTGTCAATTAAGGCCAGGAAGGACAGAGAAGGTCTCGGTGTCAGTTACGACCAGAAAGTACTGAAAAGGTCTCAGTGTTAATTAAGATCAAGAAGTACAGAAAATGTCTCGGTGTCAATTAAGACCATTGAGTACAGAAATGGTCTTGGTGTCAATTAAGGCCGGGAGGTACAGAAAGGTCTCGGTGTCAATTAAGAGCAGGGAGTCTTGGTGTTGTTTAAGACTGGGAAGTACAGATAAGGCCTCGGTGTCAATTAAGACCGGAAAGTACAAAAAAAGGGTCTCGGTGTCAATTAGGATCAGGAATTACAGAAAGGTCTCGGTGCCACCTGAAACCAGAAATGACCAAAAAGGAGCCAGTGTCGGATCAGCGCAAAGACCTGGGCAACATGACCCAGGTAAACCAATACAGACAAAATAGCTTTCAACAGGAGGCCCTAAATAGCAAACTATAAAAGTAAATATCTTGGCAGGGAAAAGAGTAAAAGAGCGACCGATCAGGCCTACTACATATAATTGGCGTTGCACTTGGAAGGGATGAAGAGAGAACGGAAATTTTGAGAGGACCTTTTACATACATTTTGACGAGAGCCTCGGAAAGAGAGAACCAGAGGGGAGGGAAGTCAAGGTGATCCAGCGCGAGAAAGTGATTGGTTCACTTGCATCCCATTGTCGTGTCGTGAGCGAGACCCCTCGCAAGGAACGGGAAAGAAAGCCGTTTTCCCCTCAGAGCTTCTCAATGACAAGAGTCCGAGTGGTTGTTGCAAATGTTAACCCTATCTTTACTTCACAAGAACGACAAGGAACAAAGCAATATAGGAACGATAATAGAAAACATTGGAGGGGAGACTGCCTCTCTGAGAGAGAGAGAGAGAGAGAGAGAGAGAGAAGAGAGAGAGAGAGAGAGAGAGTATGAATATTAGAATACATGGATGGTTTCGACACAACCGAGAGAGGGCGAGGGAACATATTGACCAATCAGGTCATTTTCTGGTTATATCAAATTCAGATGACAAGGGAGAGAATGGCAAAGGAATATAGTATCAGTAAATAAGTGCATGACTGCTCAAGCATTCGTGAAACTGCGCGCGCACACACATATTTTTTTTATCATTTAGCATTTTCCCCTAACATGGGGTGGCTCCTGAGAAACTGCAGGACAGTGATCACTGCCACAAAAATCAAGGAAGAACACGCTGCGCGCGCAGACCACATCCACGACATGAGTCGCTTCACACAACAGTGGAAAAGATTCATCAGCAGAACGTCGAGCCCCCTACACGCAATTGACCTCCATCTTGAGTTCACTCTCTTGGCTCTTGGATTCTGATGGGTTGGTATAATGAAGCACGAAGATCATAAACATTAGTCAGCATTTGACATCACTTCCATTTTCTAGCTCAAAACAAGTAGTAGGAATAACAAACAAACAAAAGAAGAACGTCAAGAATGAGCGAAAACGATCTCATGCTACAGTAGATTCACATCAACCTTGCATTTGATGTCTAAGGCCATCCCTTACGACGCTCCTGATTGGCTGTTGATAAGCCAATCGCAGGGCTGGAAACTGTCTCTCGAGAAAATTCACATAGGCAGGATGTACGTTCCACCTCTCCTGAGGGTACCCTCAGGAGAGGTGGAACGTACATCCTGCCCGTGTGAACTCTCTCGAGAGACTGAGAGTTTCCAGCCCTGTGATTGGCTTATCAACAGCCAATCAGGAGCGTCGTAAGGTACGGGCCTAGACACCAAATGCACGGTTGATGTGAATCTACTATAGTAAGTATAGTTTTTCGGGCTTATTGTCTACTTAGTAGCTCTTCTTCAAGGGAGTCCCATCGAAAGTACCTGAAGTGCCTCCTCGACAGAAGGAGATTTGGGGGGAGCGCGGAACCGTCACCGGACTCAAGAGGTTCTCCCTCCCTTTCCTCCCGGATCTCTGTCTGCGGTGTTTTCCCGCCACTGAAGTTTCCACCCTCCAGAATGTGGCGCACTACTCTATGGAATAAACACTCAGTTTCACCAGGAACTTCCTAGCACTTATTTGAGAGAGAGAGAGAGAGAGAGAGAGAGAGAGAGAGAGAGAGAGAGAGAGAGAGAGAGAGAGAGAGAGAGAGAGGTTTAATTTCACTTGCAAAAAAGAAAACCCCTTCTCTATAGAATGCCGAAAACTCCTACCTGATTTACGTTTTCTGAGATCAGAAAATTTAGCAGCCAATCAGAGAAGGGAGAGAAAAGTAGAGAAGTCGATCAGAAGTGGAAATCCATCAGGAAGTCGCGCGCGAGGTACGAGGAGATTATTCAGGGCGAGAAAAGAACAGAAGAAAGATGAGCATCTTATAGGAGGGAGATGGTGAATGATGAAGAGAGAGGCTCCAAGACCGAGATAACTGAGAACACGTAATGGAGATGAAAGAAGTGACTTGTAAGTTCATCTAAAGAAGACAAAGGAGAGAGAGAGAGAGAGAGAGAGAGAGAGAGAGAGAGAGAGAGAGAGAGAGAGAGAGAGATCGTTTATAGGGCAGTATGACACTAATGTCTTACTTTTGCTGCTTACATTGCTTTTCATTCATGAACATAGTTACCGTTGTTGGCTTTCTAAACCTGTAATTTTGTTACTCTGTCCTCCATACTTTCTTTTTCATCAGCCAAAGAGTCATTCCATTCTGTGGAAGCCTTCTTCACACTTTGATGGCCTTTAGTCATTGCTCCATATAAATGACAGATCGTTGTGGACATTTAAATAGTATAACAAAAGTCAATAGGTTCATGTATTAACACTCTTGCGTGTAATAATGATGGTCCCAGAGAATATCCCAATGTTCCGACCGGCAGTTATCCAAATGGGGCCAAACCCTTCTCATCACTGGCCCCTGTGCAGAGTAAAGGTATTTTAGTGGTGTCAGCTTTGCGGCGGCGCGTAACTTGCCGTATAGACCTCGAACAGTAACTTTTTCTGGCACAAGTACTCTCTTAACAAAGAAAACAACACCTGCAAAAGACAAATCCCATCTGTAAATAATGGTTCTGCAACATGGAAGAAAACACGGATAAGTATCTACAGACAAATATTTCCGTCAAAAGTTGATCCCCTAAAGACAGGAAATGAATTATTGAAGCTGTCTGAGAGAAGTCCAAACTTCCAAGCTCAGTTAAGAATGTCTCACTGGCAGAAGATCACGGAAGCTGTCAGATTTTGATACACAAAATGATGATAACAGGCTACTTATATGTTTGTGGAACGACACAGGACTGAGACCTTGACCCAACGGCGATGAAGGCATTCTGTGGCACCAACGCCGACATCAACTGTAGTAAATAAAAATCCCACCTGTACAGAGAAAACACCTCATCATGTGGGTATTAACGGTGGAATGGTTTTTGTAGACGCAGCCCTTCCACAAATACAACAAATGGAAGTTGAGGAAGCATAAAAAGATGAAAAATCTAATGAAAGGGCAAATAAAAAGTACCAAGGACGTATCTTTAGTCATGAAAAAATAAAAACAGATAAATCACGAAGCTATCGTCATGCCGTGACACTGGCGATTATCATCATTATTCAAAAAGAGCAAATATTCATAAAGAACAAAACGAAAGAGCCTGAAAACCAACTTCCTCTATATGAAGCAAGAAAACGAAGGGAAGGAAAGAGTAAGTAAGTAAAGAAGTCATAAAAGCCAGCGCAGAAAGAGCAGCAACTCTCAGCCATTCTCCCGCGACCTCCAACTGTCAGACCTGCGCGACGGAAGTCACTTGACCCGGGGAGAAATGTGCCTGTGTGTGTGTGTGTGTGTGTGTGTCATTCAGCTGGGAGAAAATAATAAACCGACCAAAATCCCTCTATCAGGGCGCCCGGTGATCCCTTTTCTCTGGTTCCGGACCCGAGTTTAATTAATCACGATCCATCTCAAGGGGGAAAGGGGACACCGAGAACCCCTCCCTCTTCCCTCCTCTTTCTCGCTTTTCTACGTCCCAACTCAGGCCGCGAATGTAAGGACTTCGTCCACCCACTGGTTTGGAAGTTGGGGCGTGCGATGGAAGGGGGGACGTCGTCGAATGTGAGGGCTCCTTTCTCTTTCTCTCTCTCTCTCTCTCTCTCTCTCTCTCTGAGCTGAAAGGGTGAAAGGGCGGGAAAGGGCTCACTTAGGTGGGTCAATTCAAAGCACAAGTGGGAGGGGAACAAGAAGGAGGAGGAGGAGGAGGAGGAGGAGGAGCGTGAGGAAATGAGCGAGGGAGGTGAGGTCGAGAGCGAGGGTAATGAGCGAGGGGAGATGGAATGAGTGGGCAGTCTTACTATGAAATGAGAGTGAAAGGCGAAGCAGAAATCCGAGAACTAGACCAAGAGAAGAAAAGCCATTTAAACAGTGAAAGAGGAAAGTTTAGGAAAATGAGAAGAAAGGCAGGGATAAGAGCAATGGAACTATCAGAACTAGACGGGTGAAAGCGTTACGCAACGAAAGAAAACTGCCAAATCAAAAATTATCTATGGTTTGAGGGGCTTTTATATTGTTAGGTTAGGAGGATTAGGATGGAGGAGAGAATGCCTTCACACTTCCATTTCCTCTGCTGCAAAGTTCTTCATTATCGGGGCCGTTATCTCAACCAATGAGCTCTCTCTTTGGGAGACAGCCTTTTTTCTCGATCCCATATCCACTAATCACCAAGGACCCAACAGATGACTCGAGAAAAATCGAACGAAATAAAGGAACGACAAGAAAAACAGAAATGATCTCGATTTGCGCCTCTTCTCATTTGCTTCCAATCCTTATTTTGTCTGGTGTGGGAGCCCCGCCATGTCCTTTCCGCCCATTGCAAAGATTGATTAGGAATCTTAATCTGTTGATATAATCCTACTTTTTTGTCACAAGATAATACTGATTTGTACCAACAATAACTTCTTACTAAAAGCTCAACGTTATAAAAAAAAAGCTTCATGTTTAACCCATAAACACACAGCGTATTAAAAGATAAGGGCCGTGATAAGCTATACTATATCTGTCTATTTGCCTGTATGTACGTACACCTATATATATATATATATATATATAGGTATATATATATATATATATAATATATATATATTTGTGTGTGTATTTATGTAACCGTCAATGTATAAATTCTGCATCCAGGTTACAAAATAATTTCATCAGCATTCAGACTGGTAATGACAACAACAGCTATAATAATAATAATAATAATAATAATAATAATAATAATAATAATAATAAGATAAACAGTAAGGTGTGGAAACTATTCGGAAGTAGATATATTCGAAAACTTCTTACTCAGCCAAGAAGAACAACGATGACCAGTAATGTTGATCACTCACACCCTTCATCCGCTTCTCCTGTTCATCTCAGTCCTTAGTTGGGTCTCCGTTTTTCATGAGCTATTACTATGCGTTTTCATTTTGTGCTTTGTCTTGTCTTCTCGAATGCAACGCAGTCTCTCCACCTTCTCTTAGGCGTCACTTCGTTTCCCCAACACTCCCATTTCCTGCAACATTTCGCTCTCCGCCTCCCCTATTCCCTGGGAGCTTGAATTTCAAGTCAGTGGCCCCTCTGAGCTCGTTCCATATGAATAGGTTTCATCTTCTGAATAATAATAATAATAATAATAATAATAATAAAATAATAATAATAATAATCAGACGGCCAAACCATCGCAATCTAGACTCTTGGGCTTTCTCTGACACTTCAGTGACTTTTGCTGATCCCCTGTCGTAGTCGCCTCTTATCCTACTCATTTCTTCTTGTCTGACCACTCACTCGTCCAGCTGAGCATCCCACAGCCAATAAATGAAGCCATAGAGAGGAGAAAAAACCACTAGCCAAAAGAATAAAAAATAAAAAGAGTATCTGGGAGAAAACCATATTTCAAGTATCAAAACTAAACTCTACATTGAAATCATGTGAACGTCCTTTGTTATCTGGTGTGTCTGGTTGTGTGTGTGTGTGTGAGAGAGAGAGAGAGAGAGAGAGAGAGAGAGAGAGAGAGAGAGAGAGAGAGAGAGAGAGAGAGAGAGTCTTCTCGGTAACCGACCCTTTGGATTTATTTATAATTAATGACTAAGTTAATCCATTTAATGCTGCAGTGCACCGTTATAAACTTTTCTGAAAATCTGAGGTACCGCAAACAACAAAAATATCTATGGGGTATTTGATAGACATCAATTCCTTTGTCTTTCCCACCGCAAATGGCATTTCCATAATCCTCAAAGGTCCTCAGTTCCATATAATGACATCTCGCTTTGCCGAAAATGAAAAAAGTTAGGAAACTGTTGCAACTCCGGAGCAATCCATGCCTTTACTAGTTGACTAGTAGTGTATTTAATACAAAAATTGAATTCAACTGAACTATATAACAGGATGACTGCTGCATCAACATTTTTCCATTAGGATAAAAAGAAAAAATGAAATACTCATAGGTCATTAAGCCATCAGACTTTGAACAGAATGCCCACAGGTCATAACACCTTCGGAAGTTAGACCTAGAACTTACAGTACTTAAAATCACTTGCTTTTGGGGATAACTGATGCTGCATCAGGTTCTGCATGCCTCTGGTCTAGCCGTGATACATTAGGGACTGAAGTACCTTGACACTTGGAATTTTGTGGGCCTACTTATTTTCCTGGAAGCCCATTGCTCTTAGAACTACAGCCTCCAATGTGGTGTTACCAATAAGAAATACTACACGTTTTCTTGAAGCAGATAATAAAAATCAAAGTAGTCTGGACTTTATATTTTATAAAAAGCCATAAAATAACCCTTTTATGTTTCGCAGGCAAAAAGGTTTGAAGGGAGATCACAGGAGGGACCTCTCCAAGGGCCACAGCATTCTCATCATGCTTTTGCATCCAGGGTCATTTGTCTGCGTTGACGATAAGCCCCCGAAGTCCATCAGCTTGTTTGTCAGACGTCATATGAATTTCAAATCTTTTATTGTCCTGCTTCGTTCCCTTCAGTCAAACAGCGCCCCTGAACCGGGCTAAATCCAAGAGCAATCGTCCTCTGCATAAAACATTTTCCACATTTTCTTTTATATGGTGACCCCTTAATCAGAATATCTGATTCTTCCACCCTCTTCGGCTCCACCCTTCTTGTTAAGCATCTGTCCTTTCATCACGGCTAATGCAAAACCTCCACCCAACCCCCCTCTCTCTCTCTCTCG
>NC_087203.1:5595825-5683325 GCF_015104395.2 Macrobrachium nipponense
GTATGACAGAGAGAGAGAGAGAGAGAGAGAGAGAGAGAGAGAGAAGAATAATATTAAAAACTTATTAATATTACGTATGCAGATGAAGAAAAATCTACACATATAAAAACATATCAACCCACTCATTACGACTTAAGTTGATTATACCTGGAGTAACTGGATTAGACCTAACTGCAACAATTCCACAGCAACATGAAGGGAAAGAAAATATGTTATGATTTCCTGGTGGGGACGGCAAACACTCATTACTGAACAAAACGAAATGGACGGTGGATGGATAAATACCGATTCTGTCTCCCATTAGCTACAACTAAGACAAAACACCAGATTTCATGAAAATCAATGCCATAAAGTCAGTCTACCTTTTGTTACTAAATATTTAAGCGTTTAATTTAGCCTTCCCACCAAGCACTTCCTTAATTCGTCTTTCCTATGTACGTATGTACCTAATACCCAGACGCATTCGTGCTGATCCAGTGACTCCGAATTTTGTAGGCTGCTCAAGAACTCCTTCCTCTTCGGTATCCTTCCCTTACATTCACCCACCTCTCTAAAATAATTATCATTCCCACCTTTCTTTCATTTTCAGACTCGCTTCTCTTTTACAACTACCTCAGTTTTCAATTTTGCTTGAAGGCAAACCAAAGTTGCCGCCAGCATCTCCCTTCTACAGTCTGCACCAACAAGGCAAGGGTAGAGGGCAAAAAATAAAATTATTAAAAATGCCACATAAAGCTAAACAAATATTTTCCCTGGTCAAATCAACGACCTTATTTTGTTGTGCCCTGCTTTCGTAACAAAATACAGATTTGTGAAAACCGATAGTATTATGTGAACTTGAATACCTTCTCATATTTTTGAGCCAACAAGCGCCCTCTAGATAGCAAATCTTTACATCTTAAATTCTTGGGTACAGGTGGTTCTCAAACTAATCTAGCGGCTACAATAATAAAATAATTTAATAAAAATCAAACTGGCTTCCAGCACTGAGTGCTGATTCATTATTTTTCCTCAAAACTTGACGCTTCTGTGTAGTACAATGTTCGAAAAGATGAGGTTCAGATCTTCATGTAATGGACTGTGGTGGCGGAACGTCCAAAATCGAAACAACTGTTAAAATAACTGTAGGCTACGAATACAGTCATTCTCCCATAAAAAGATACACATGTGTGTGTTTCAAGCGTGTGTTTCTCAAATCACGCTAAAGCGAAGTTGCACGACTACTGCTTTCCCATGTCCAGAGCATACGAGATTTAGACCTTCAGGTGAATTTGTTCATTCAGAGTTATTACTATAAATGTGGTTGTTCTATATAACGAACGAACAGAGCGGCCACCTCTGAGGAGGCAGGATTTCGTACGAGGAAAAATCATATACTACATCACTGGGTCCATATAATTCAAATACTATGGAAGGTCTCATTCCGTCGTTCAATGTTTCCAGTAGTGTTCAAATTTTCTTCATAGCACAGGTTTCAGGGTTGGTGACATTTGACTTATATCAGAAGTTGATGAGCTTTGCTTGTCACAAATTTGACTTCTTCCCATAACAATGAGATTTTCGGATGACATATTTTCTCGCTTCACAAAAGGTAACGTTTTACCTGATTTGCTAGTGATGTAATGCTGTCATTAAGTGCAAAACTGATATGATCAGAGCTTTGGACAACTAATATCGCAGTAGAATAATTTTCTCAAAGATGAAGTAACGAAAATAATCATATGAACAACGAAAAAAAAGAAAGGAAAAAAAAGAAACAGGAAAGATATGGCTCGCATTTAATATACGAAATGACTGGTGAGTCATATAAGAAATCGATCTGCGGAAACTGAAAGCGAGAACAGAAGCCCCTCAAAGGTCAAAGGTCAGAGGCGTCAGCGGTGATGGCAGGCGAGAGCAGGGCAAGAACAACGCAGACGATTCCTAAAGAACCTTCGCGCAAGCGGAGGGAGAAGCAGTGAATGAATTCTGAAGCCCAAAATGGAAAAAGGGAGAGGAAAAAATGGAAAAAGAAGTCGAGCACGTAGTCCCTTTGCAGGCTCTAGATCTCTTTTCTTTGCAGTTCCCCTTTCTGGCTAGAGGAGGGGAGAAGGACAAAGGCAAAGGCCTCAGATACAAGTGAAAGAGAGAGACAGAATGCAAATGAAAATTCTCAATACATTTTTCTCTGCTTCTTACAGACCTTTACGTTTGGGAAAGCGCTCTTGTACACACGATCAGATATTTAGTTTCAATTCTTACTTAAAATAATATCAAACGTTTTATAAAATAAAATATATGATTCGCTGGGCTGTTACTACGGAATGACGCTCATAAAACGTTTGGGGCAAATCCAGGACCTTAGCACGCATGAAATGGCCAAACCTCTATTTCAATTCCAATTTCAAGAGATGCTTTACTTATACACCCACGCCCCTCTCGGTGGTCTCTTTTTCTCTTCCTAAAGGTAATTCAATCAAAATACAAGGAAGTACTTTAAGTGTATCAATTTATTCTCTAATTTTAGTAATGTTGCCTAGACTATCGTGAACATTATGACCTCTCTTTATGTGCGGATGAGGTTAGACAAACAATGGCAAATTAAACGAAAAGAAGTGTAATCACAACAAAGCCAGTGAAAGCAAGCAGTAATCTATAGCGCATAACCTCGCATAACAGAAAACAATGTTGTTATTCATGATTTATGTTTCCAAAATTTTAGCTGGAAATTGCTTGGGTATGATTGATGAGTTGACACAAATACTAACATTGCACACGACAAGATGTTGAAGAAAAACACTGCGTAACCTGAAAACATAAGAAACTGTCTTCACCGCAATGTATTTATTTTTAATAATGTTCTGAACGTGAATAATTCTAGTCTTCAAGGTGAAGGATGTCAAACGTTCTCAAAAAGTGACGATAACAGGAAAATGAGCTCATAAACAGATAAAACAAATCGCCCCAGTGCTCCTGTTAATGCATATCGACGGACATAATAGAAATTAAGGATTATGTGCAACCAACCTGGATGCCCATATTTTAACAGACTAGTTTCATTCTGTCATCTTCTATGCTATAATAATAGGACATTTAATGACCACAATAACATTTGTGAACATTAGACATATGATAATCAGAATACCGTTTTCATGTCAACTTAGCAGAAATCAGATGAGATCAATTTCATTAACTATGAATATTTTACGTCATCTGCGTAAGTCGACCGCTGTAGCAGACTTACTGAAAAGTTAAAAGAGGCAGCAGGAAAGGAAGGAAGGAAAAAATACGACTGACACCCAAAGCAAAAACCGTGTGACAGGAAGGTTCCACTGGCGCTTCAACAAAACAAACAAACGTCCTCTTTATGGTACAGTAAGTATCAGTGTCTGGGTGACATTTTTCACTAATATGATATCACTCATTGTACCTGAAATGATCAAATGACACATCTGATTTTACAGGACAGTTCAATCAATGGAAACCTTATGCTGATGATACGTTTGAATGACGGACCCAATTAAAGCAAATGTCATTGCTCCAGGGCGTTTCACTGTCACTGTTACCGAAGCGCACAGTAAGTTCATCATAGTTCCAGCGCACCTTATCAGTACCACCTTCACGCATGAGGCATCGTCTCTCTCGCTTTAGGTTCCATAACGTTTGACTGACGATTCATTCATATGAACTCTCGCATCTCTCCTGTCATAATGCGTCTTATCCCCAGTAACACAACTACTTAATCCAGCGTTTACCTCTGACATTTGACCATCCATTAGTTTTAGTCGCTCTGCCAAGCTCCTGACAGCTTTACCCATGGGACGGATCATCTTGTAGTTAAACATATTATGCAAGTGAGGTTTTCATGATCATTTGTCCACTAGAAGCTCTAACGGCAGTTTGCTCCCAATGGTTCTTAATGAAACTTGACTCACAAGAACCTGCTCTTTCTCTTTCACTACCACAGCAGATCGTTACTTATATTATACTCTTGTACGTGGTGGGGAGGGGGGGGGGGGGGGGGGGGGGTGGCCGGCGACGGTTGTTCAGTCTTATCAGATCCCAAATTTGTTGTAAGTCAGCGAAACGATCGCAATTTTCATTTTATTTACTAAAAAGTGCCACTAGAATGTTTGTCAAGATCGCATTCAATAAAAGCACAATGAAAGAAGATTCGTTTAAATATTATTTTTCTGAATAAGAAACTGAAAATCCAGGCCTGATAAAAATACAGTATAATAACTGTCAAAATGAATGAGCATAATAATGTTGAGAACTATCGATACCTTTCATTAAAACAGTTCACACATATGCACGTATACATTTTCCTACAGCCTCAAGTATTTGCCCTTTGGAGAAAGGGGCTTAAAAAGGCTATGACCTTTCTGTTATGAGTAGTTATACTCAGGCCTATATAACTGTGAGCGTGTGTCTCGCGGGGGGGGGGGGGGGGGGGGGGGGGGGTGGGGCGGTTTCTATGACGAGATTTAAACTAAGCTTTTCCTTATCAGTCTGTGATTGTCTGATATGGGAAGTAATGTCCACTGACCATAAAAGGTAAAAAGGAATCACCATGAATGCACCACGAGTTCATTTGAGTGTCTGGGGTTGAGTAGAAGGCGCATTACCGGGAATTAAGTAGCAGCCGCATCCAAATAAGGATGGATACATAAATCTGGTCGTCTTTGGATCACCCAGCTCTCAGGTGTGATTCCAAGTAGTTGTAAGTGAACTACATCGGTCACACCTCTGTAAACCATCTCGACTGATGGGCAAAACCATCTGAGGGCAGCAGTGTATACATTACACTGTGAACAGAGGACGTCCCCTCTCAGTTCACAGAGTCTGGAACAGTTGATCTGGCACATGATCCAAAAAGGACACTGGAGTGGTCCAGTGAAGCGAACCTGACGCATAAGAGGGAATCGGTTGCCACCGTGGAATGGGACTGGAGACCCAACCATGTTCTACATACCCCAAGACAATCATGAACCAAAACCAAACAACTGATCTAGCCAACAGCGTTAATGGGGGCACTGGCAATTGTCAGGTTAGTGCAACCTCCCTCGGTAGGGAACGCCGAGATTTGCAGTTGGATCCAGACCGTTATCATGCTACTGCAGAGAGAGGGGGATTCAGAAGTAATAAAAGGAAAAAGAATAAGAGGAAGATAAGGAACAGAACCATAAATAACTCTCATAATCTTGGTGAAGGTAGCAATAATAACAACACTGCCGGCAGTGAGGATGCTGACGACGCTATTGGAGCAGAGGACGGTGTTGGTGAATCGGGTGGAAGTGGAGCTAGTCTAGACAATAGGGAGAGGAACAGTTTTAATAACAGAAGCAGGATAAGAATAGGCACGTGAAATGTGAGGACAATGAGCCAGACCTGCAAATTTGAGGAGATCGAGAAGGAAATGCGGCGAATGAATCTGAGTAACCTGGGATTGAGTGAAATACGATGGAGAGGAGCGGGAAGGACAGAGAGTGAAGACCACAACACCCTTTACTTCTCTGGAGGAGATAGATTTGAGAGGGGAGTTGGTATTATGGTGAGTAAGAGAGTATCAGGGTGCGTTTTGGGATACTGGGCGGTGTCTGATAGAGTAATTATGATGAAAATAAAGGGTCATTCATTCACCATTAACTTCATCCAAGTTTATGCACCAACACTAGATGTGCAGAAGAGGAAGTTGATGAATTTTATGATCAAATAGCAGAGGCATTGGAGCAATGTAAATCACAGGAAATCACGGTGGTGATGGGAGATTTTAATGCAAAAGTGGCGAGTGACCGATTTGAAGATCTGGTTGGACCATTTGGACTGGGTGATCGTAACTTTAGAGGAGAGAGATTAATTTCATGGTGTGTTGCAAATGAGTTGATGTTAACAAACACATGTTCAAAAAACACCCTAGAATACTCTGGCCATGGAAGAGCCCAGGAGGAGGATGTAAAAATCAAATTGACTACATAGCCATAAATAAACGTTTTAGAAATGCTGTAATGGACACCAGACCATTCCGGGTGCAGATCGTTACAGTGATTATGTTCCAGTAGTGGCAGATATAACCCTGAAATTGAAGAAAGTAAATAAGAAGAAAAAAGAAGAAAAACGACAATGAAACTTCTCATGACAGATGAACAACTTAAAGAACAATACAGAGTGGAAGTGTGTAACAGATACGAAGTTTTAAATAGTGAATGTGAAGAACCTTTAGAAGGGGAAGAGGAACTGGGCAGAGACTGGAGAAAGTTAAGGATAGCATTTACTGAACCAGCAAAAGAAATGGTACCCAAACAGGAAAGAAGAGGAAGACAGAGATGGATGACTGACTCAGTATTAGATAGGATGGAGGAGAGAAGAATAAACAAAGAAAACAACCCTCAGAGATATGAAGAACTAAACTTGGAAATTAGACATGCTTGTGATGCGGCAAAGGAAGACTGGATTAATGAACAGTGCAGGGAAGTGGAAGAACAGGAAAGACAGCATGAGATTGAGAGCAGCATAGAAAGATAAAGGAGGAAGTGGGAAGGAAAAGAGTAACGAGAGGTAATGTGATTAAAAACCGTGAAGAAATAATTGTGATGGAAATTGAAGAGATTCTGAAACGTTGGGAAGAATATGTAAAAGATCTTAATGTTTTGATAGCACGCTCATGCCTAATGATTTCATTTATAGATGACCCTGATGATGTGACTAAGGGTTACGAACGTAGTATTAAAACTACTGGTTCATGGAATCTGGTTGTTACTTGCACCTGCTCTTTTTACCATGTGGGAAAAGATGATTCCTCTTCTTTGCTTGTACACACACACACACACACACACACATATAAATATATATATATATATACCATATATATATCTATCATCATCATCATCATCAGCCGTTGCTGGTCCACTGCAGGACAAAGGCTTCAAACATGTCCTTCCTCTCCTTCTGTTTATGGTCATTCTATGCCATTCTATACCTGCTAATTTTCTTAGCTCGTCAATCCATCGTCTTCTCTTCCTTCCTCTGCTTCGTTTGCGATCTCTAGGGACCCATTCTGTTATTGTTTTTGTCCATCTATTGTCTGACATTGACATTATATGTCATGTCCACGCCCATTTCTTTTTCTTACTTGTAAGAATATCCTCCACTTTAGTTTTCTCTCGTATCCATGTTGCTCTTTTTCAGTCTCTTAGTGTTATTCCCATCATCATTCTTTCCACTGCTCTTTGAGCTGTAACTAGCTTATGTTCTAAGGCTTTAGTAAGGTTCCAAGTTTCTGATGCATAAGTTAATACTGGTAGGACCATCTGATTAAATACTTTTCTTTTTAGAGAAAGTGGCATTTTACTTTTCATAATCGCATTTTGTTCACCAAAAGCCCTCCATCCCACATGTTATCTTTCTAATAATTTCGATATATATATATATAATAAATATATCTATATATATATATATATATATATATATATATATATATATATATATATTATATACGTATGTATGTATGTATGTATATCATTATAGACATCAAAACCAGGTTCCCGGACTGATTCCCGAAGAGCAGAGAGCGAGAAAGAGCCAATGTGCAGATGATGTTTCCAAGAGGCGTCGCAGCAACTGGCTCCGCGCTTCCCCTTAGCCGACGTCCATGTCATGTTTACCTTTGCATCAGCTAATTACCTTGGCCCCACCTATTTCCGGAGGCAGGTAGCTCGTTTTCTTCCATTATAAAAATTCTTGCTAATGCTCTGTTCGTGTTGGTGGTATCCACGTCTCTCCCGCACCTTTATTCCGCTGTGGTTATTCACGTCCACATTTTGAGGAAGGGTCGTTTGTATGTGAGAAACAATACCTCGTTTTCAGAATAACAACTCCCTTTCGTTCATCCATGTCAAAGTTTAAAACTTGCTTTGCCTTTCTTTCTCTTTAATTCTATTTTGCCTTTCTTTCTGTTTAATTCTATTTTGCCTTACTCTATGAACGTGGGCAGCGGCTTGCCGATGCTTATCTCTTTGTTACTGAAAAACAATATCGTTCAATCAATGCCGCAGTTTGAACTTTTTTTGTTTTTACCGTGATAACAAATCTCTTTAAAACAAAAAAGTCGGAAAATATAGACGAATATTTTTTTTAATTTACTCTAATTGGTTTCGAAATGTAAGGGTGGCGATGACGCCTTCATTAAATAATGAAATTCGAGCACTTCATTTGAGAACGGTATATCGAAACATAAATGGTACTAAGGGAAAAAAACCAATTACGTGAATCGCTATCGGATTAAGTTTATGTTTTTAAGCCGTGAGAGAAACGTATCCAGAGACCGTATCTAATTGAATAAATACTCACAAAAAGCGACTTACAGAAAGAAGAACAACAGATTAACGGGATCTCCCCGTTTTATCGTCAATTCATGAACACTTCACCCTTTCCGTTCTACATGAACTTGCCCTGGCTTAGTCTACATTTAACTGTATTAAAGAGGGAGATTAAAAATTCAAATAATGGCAACAGTACGCAGTTTTTGGTCGTCAGTTAATGCAATCTAGTGGAATTGTTTGAGCAGTGCTTGTCCTCCACTATTAGATTATGTTCACAAAACGGCACAGCAGAATGACCAGTGTGGATTATGCTCGCTAAGTGGCACCAGAAACAAGCCATTTAAGCCATATTAAGCTCAACAACATTATCAGATCCAGATGAGATATAATGAGGCTAATCCTATCTAGTGGCGAATTTTTCCTCGGGTTTCTCTCGACGCAAAAGGAAAATGGAAGCCCCTCACTGTGGAAGGCGCTTGTGGGAGGCACTTCTCGTTCAGGTGATGTCAGTTTTCTCACTGGAAAACAGATTCATAAGATCATATGGCATCCAAAAAGTCGCGTTGGAAATAATGGGCGTCATGGCAAATGCGTGCAAAATGATTCTGAAAGAGCATTCGGAACCAGTAACTATGAGTTTACACAGGGTTTCTCTTTCATCTGGTGACAGATTCATTTGTGAAAAAACATAGGAATTCGAAAACAGATTAACACGAACAGATCACAACAAAAAGTCGTGTCGTGTTAGGGAAATCTCTTCAGCTAATGACGACTGAAACAATGAATTCTCAAGAGACAGAGAAACAAGGGAGGCAGGGAGGGAGGAAAGGGGTAGAGTCAATTTCAGGATTTTCAAAAGCAATACTAAACACAGCAAAACCACGCGTGCGTGTATGTGCGTACGCATGTGTGTTTGTGGAAAGAGAATGAGAGAGAGCAGAGGAATATTTTACTGAATAAAGCTAATCAATTTCTATGGAAAGTTAAAAACGTCAGTAACGAAGACATCAGCGATAACGGAAGGAAATAACAGAACTGAAAAACCAACGAACGAATACAGAGAAAGTGGACGAACCGTCAACACCACTTCAGGGCCAGCAACAACACTCAGGCATCAGTCCTAAAGAAAAGTTTCCACGACATTTCTTACGAAAGATGAGGATTCCGCCATTGGTTACATGATTTGCAGAGTTGTATTTATCCTGAGCTCTGTCTAATTTCCTGTAAGCTTACTTGGAGAGTCAAGAGTTATTTTTTTTGCTTATTATTTCAAGTCATCTCTGCTGCTTGTCATATCTGTGGGACGTCAAGTCTTGTTTAATTCCAACCTGATATTGATCATAAATCTAAGAGGCTGGACGTCTACTCTGCAGTATCACGCCTCCTAACCTAAGTTCGCTTTGGACACGCGCTATTCTACTTGTCCGTCAAATGGACGGCAGTATCCAAGTCATTTGTAATTGCATAGTACATTAGGCCACTCTAATATTTTGTTGATGCAAGTGCGTGTTAGTTTAACTTGGAGTTTACTATGCGTAGACCTAGTCACACAGACTATAAAGATTATGATAATAGAATGAGTAAAAAAAGCGATAGATAACAAGAGCGGAAAGAACATTTTGATGACGAAAAATAAACAAAGGGTTTAATAAATATATATTCTCAGCAATGTCAGGTCAGAAAACCAAAGGCAACAGTATATGACGCTTAAAAGTGGCATTAAAGACTGAATGTATTGAGCTTCTGGGCATCAGCCCCAAAAGCACAGCCAGGAAGGCTGCTACACAATTTCGGAGTAGCGAAATGACAGAGCCCAAATAACGGCGCTGTGGCAACTTGGCACCTTTGCAAAGTCAGTAGCAGAACCGCACAAACAGACAATGACACAACGATCTGATATATTTTCTGGATAATCGTCCATCGCATCAAAGACAATAATTCCTGTCAACAATGAGAAAAGGTGGGGAAGAACTACCAGGAATGACTTGACAATGGCTAATTTCATCCAATATTATCGAGAGAAATCCCTTGAGGTTTCTCTGATTTGTCTCGTGAATGATTGACATCATGGTGGGGGAGAGGCAGCATCTTGTGGTGATTCAAGTTGCGAACGACACACGAAAAACTCTGACCGCAGCAGAGAAGAATTGGAAGATGGAAGTAGCACTTCCCCTTTACGACCAGCTAACATGCATGAAATTGCGCTTTAGTCCAATTCAAGCGACGAAATACTATATGCCTTTCCGTACTGGCACCCCCGAACCTAGCCGAACCGAAAAGCTCTTTCAATAATGGAATGAAACCGACATTAATATTCGATGGAACTCCACTGCAGGCCCCGCTGGAGGCAAGTGACCAATGAGTTTACTCATTACCTTTCGATACATAAAAACCTAAAAGGCCGATGCTCGCGCTGCATTTTGTGAATGTCAAAAACGACCGTGCAACAAAACATAACGTAATGTTTAATGTAGAAAAATGAATGGTGAATAAATGTTTTCTAGGTATAAACAAAGTATACATACATACACACACGCACACACACACACACACATATATATATATATATGTATGTATATATAGATTTTAGTAATGTATAAAGATATGTGACACTTATATATATATATATATATATATATATATATATATATATATATATATATATATATATATATATATATATATATATATCATATATATAAACGTGTGTATATATTTATAACATTTCTAAAATTTATATATGTGTATAAATATATATGTGTATGTATGTATGTATACTGTATTTTTACCTGGAAGGTATAAATACAGTATACATACATACACACATACGCAAACACACACACACGCGCGCGCACGCACACACACACTCACACACACACACACACACATATATATATATATATATATATATATATATATATATATATTATATAGATATATATATATATTATATATCTATATATATGATTATATTGGCTGGCCAACCCGGCGCTGCCTAGAAGAACTTTGAAGAACTCAGAAAACTATTCCTTCATTCCCTTTGAATTGTTTTGTCGTGTAAAGCAAAAGGACTATCACTGAAAATACTTGTTCTTTTCTGTGATTAAAAATTCTGTCTTGAAATCATTACTTTAAATAAACATGATATGTACATGTATACATATATCCTGGCACTTATCTGATTCAAATGGTGAGAGAGAGAGAGAGAGAGAGAGAGAGAGAGAGAGAGAGAGAGAGAGAGAGAGAGAGAGAAATATTGCAAGCATGAATTCACTTGCAATAGCTAAAAACCTCATAGATAAATTCCGCTCCAGATTGTTTGAGTGATGAGAGAGAGAGAGAGAGAGAGAGAGAGAGAGAGAGAGAGAGAACGTTTGGTAGAGGTATTTGCTAAATGGTGAAGTTGGTGTTTGTGGTGGCGGTATTACCTAATTACAGGATTATTAATTTCAGATCTCATTTGAACAGACTTTATAAGGAGTACGTCACTGTAACGTCACGAAACAGTCGTTATAGCGAATTCCGAAGGTAAAAACGAAGTAACGAACGAATTAATGAGGAAATTCGCACTTGAATGAATAAAAAAAAGGAAATATTGTGCAGCAGCTACTTAAGATACAGTGTGTGTTGGCTATATAAATGTTAAATTATGATTACGATTGTAATCTTAGACTGTAAAAAGAGCTGCAACTGTTTTCGATTTCCTGTAAATGTTAACGAACACGATTCAGTTTCCTTTGACGTTTCTGAGGGAAAGTGTGAGCCGTCAAGGTACTCAAGAATTTGTACTTTATTAGCAAGGTATAATTAAGATAAGATGAACACGGACAAATTTTTACTATTTTCGTCGAGAGTCATTTTTTTTAATGAGAGGATAGTTTTGTCACAGGAGCAGTTAGTCTGCTTATGCGCATGCGCAGATGGTGGCGGATTGTTTTCGTCTCGTCGATGAATTAGTTCATCTCCGAATTGTGTCCATAACTACGAAGTTTTTTTTTTTATTAAGTAGTTAGATATGATGATGGTAATACCGCAAGGTACTTAAGAATTTGTATTTTATTGGCAAGGTATGATCAAGATACGTTTGTCTTAAAATGAACAGTGAAAAAAATAAATGTGGTTATTTTGCCGTGAGTGATTTTGTAATGAGGGTGTATGTCTGTCACAGAAGCATTTAGTCTGTTAGGACTTTTTTCCGTGGCGAGGGTTGTAAACCTCATTTAAACTGATATAGGTTTTCAATGTAGAAAATTTTATCGGGGAAATAAACGAATATAATAATATTTATAATGAAAATATGATAAAAATTCAAGCAAATTCTGATAAAAATTTACGTGAGTCCTGATAAAAAAAATTCATGTTACAGGGGAATTGGATTTATTGTTGTAGGTTACCCATTCGTCTAACAGCACATGGAATAAAAGGTGGAGCGTCGGGAGAAAAATGAGAATTAACTCAGTGACACTGAAGGAAAAGGTGACGTAATGACGTCACGCTTTGTCTGCGTTTATGTGTCTCTCATGGGGTAGGGCTTTGATTTTGAGCTAAAACCTTTTCTGGAGTGACATAGAGGCAATGTGTAGAATTTTGTCTGGGTCTCTCAGGCGGTTCAGATTTCTATAGTGGACAAACAAATATATAAACATTCACTTCTATGTACACACACACACACACACACCAGATATATATATATATATATATATATATATATATATATATATATATATATATATATATGACTGGTAAAAATGTTCTGTTACAACAGAATTCCATATAATAAAAGGAGCCCATAACAATGCCAAAATATGAAAGTAAGTACTGTATTTCAAAGACTGCTGTCTCTCTCTTCAGGTAAGTAATGAATAAGAAAAGTTACAGAAAAGGTGGTATTCATATCAAGAGATCCACCCACGGGTAGCCGTTTTTACTAAGTCATCCCCTCTGATAATTCCTCTTTAATCGTCTTAAGAGTTGGTTGAAGGAAGATTTTATCTATGTTATCTGAATCCCAGGTGTCCTTTGAGATGTTCATTACCTGTCTTTGTTTAATCAATGCTGACTCTATCATCTAGTTTTTGTAACGAAGTTTGCTGCTATAAATTATATGTGACAAATTCCAGTTTATTCTGTGGTTATAGTTACTTATATGGTTAGAATAGCTGAGCTCTGTTGTCCATACCTAACTGACCGTTTATATTGTATTAATCTCTGGGAAGTGATTTTCCTGCAAAACCGATGTAATATTGGTGACAGTCCAGGGATGGGATTTCGTATACTCCTGTGTCTTTGGGGATTGTCTTTTGTTTTACGTTAATCAGGGAATTGGCTAGGGTAATTGGGAATGGTAAAGGCAAAAGGGTTAGATTTTCCGAGGGTCTGGGTCACCAACTTAATCTTGTCCAGGTGTGGGGTTTTTGTTTTATTGTTGGGTGTCTCTCTGGTCTTGTCTTGACGGGGTCGGTAGAAAATTACGTTTGCTTTATGTATCGCTTCTTCAATTATATGGTCAGGATACCTTAAAGACAAAAGCTGCTTACGAATGAGTTCAAATTCCTTTTCCAGGAAATCTGGGGAACAAATTCCTGAGGCTCTTAAGAATAGGTTGCTGGCTACATCTATCAAAGTGAGAATGTTGAGTTTCTGTATATTGCAAATTTGTATTCTGTCGTGTCTCTGATTATTAAAACATCAAGAAAAGGAATTTTGTTGTCTGTTTCCCATTCAACTTTAAATTTGATGCTGGGCAATAATGCGTTTAATTTTGAAAGGAATTCGTTGGAATTGCCCCATCTATTATCCCAAAATGTTAGAATATCATCCACATATCTCATCCATAGCATGTTTTTAGATTTTATTGCATTTATTACTATCGTTTCAAAGTATTCCACGTATAGATTGGCTAAAACTGGACTTAAAGGGTTACCCAAGCTACATTCGAATTTTTGCTTATAGAATGATTCACCGAATGAAAATATGTTATTAGATACACAAAACTCAACACTGTTACTAATTTTATTATTTTGTCGAGTCAGTGGGAAATGATCTTGACAGGGGGCTAATTTTTCCCTCAAAAACTGTAGAACGTCCTGTACTTGTACTTTTCTAAATAGGAAATCTACATCAAGGCTTAAAAGTTATTTGTTGTGAAATGGTATATGTGCTTCTCAGATTTGTGACGAAAACCTTCCGAATGTTTAATATGACTGGGAGAAATCGTGCCTAAGAAAGGGGAAAGGAAGACAGCTAACCATTTAGAAATTTTATAATTGAAAGCTCTGGCACAGGAGATAATGGGAAGACCTTAAAAGTAAGGTAGTTTTGGGCTAACGATTTTAATTTTCTCCAATGGTTCAATGCTCTTTTTGTCTTGGCCAATTAATCTTACTTTTCTAAAAAAATTCTGTAGGGACAGTTTGGAGGGGATTTTTCGTCAGTTTGTTGTGTTTGTGTCACTAAGGAGTTGGTTGATCTTGTCGAGGTAGAAGTCTTTGTCCATGGTTACGATTTTGCAGTCTTTGTCGGATCTACTTATTACAACATCTAACTTTTTAGTAATAATAATTATCAATTGGAAAATTCACCTTCAGTTAACATATGTGAAAATATATTAATTCTGAGGTAGAGCGAATTGGATATTAAAGGACATTTGTAGCTTAATTCATGTATATGAATGACGGTTTTGTGATAAAAAAATTCATATATGTATATATATATATATATATATATATATATATATATATATATATATATATATATATATACACACACACAACCAATGTGTGCGCGCGACATACTTCGGGTACTCAGGAAGAATTTCGGGAAGAGGCTCCTATCACAGTACATCCTACATTCCGGATGTTCCGTGGGTTGATGTACCGACCACGTTTGGTATTTTTTGCTAATTCTTACCAGAGCCAACATTACTTAATTTCGTACTGCTGTATAGGAAATGTGTATGCGTGTGTATGTGTGTGCGTGTTTGTCGATATGAATGGAGGTAAAATGAGTTTCTACATATCCTCTTTAGAATAGGTTTAGTGAAATCCGCTAAAACCTTTGACGCTGAATAACGTCTCGTGGTACCTTCCTATTTACTTTATTGTGTCTTAATGCTCCATGAAAACTATCACTACGAGGTCACACCCAACAGATCTCCACATGGACAGCATGTGCGAAATTAAGTATCCTGCTACAGAAATCGATGATATGTTAGCATACGAATGAATGACTCATGCAATTTCAGCGTCACGAACACAATGATTGTCAGGAAGAAAGGTAATAAAACAGAGGCGTCATTATGAGATCACAGCCTAACGCTGACAATATACCAGACGGACGGAGGGAAAACTCGACAGTGTGGGAAAGAGGAATTACGGCAACTGAATGAAGCCGAAGTACCAAACAAATTCCAAAATCGGGGATTGTAGAAGAATCAGTTCTTCAGTCGACCCATAGAAAGGCTGCCAGTCTCGAAGCTGTGTATTCGAAAGCTTGAAATCTTATGGGCACGAGAATAAAGAATTCCTGAGTTTGGTTTCCAAAAGGAATTGTCAAAATAAACAGATCTAAAATTCAGTCTCATGAGAGTGATCCGGTGAAAATGCTTGTTGCTAGGGCAGAAATAATCAAGGAGGAGGAGGAGGAGGAGGAGGAGGAGGAGGAGGAGGAGGAGGAGATAAAAAAAGTACCATCCGGAATATGTAACTAAGGAAAAATATGAGCGGCAGGCACTTGTAAAGGATTAGAATCAATAACTCCGAATACAGTGCAAGATTTAAGTGAAAAATACGGTAAGTTGCTGGAGAACTGTGGAATAAGAGCTTTTTTCGATGGGAAAACCATAGAACAGCATATCATTGCGGTAAGGTAAGCATCTTGAAGATTGAAAGCGAATGACTTATAAAAAAACACCTTATATTACTCTACAACAAATCCAGTGAAGTCCTTACTATTGTGTTAGTTTTCAAAGGCATACAATATTACTTTAACACCCAAGATACTGATAAAGATAACAGCAACACCAATATTTAAGATATCAAATGAATTTCAGAGATCTAAATACCACACAATCATCGTATAGTACAGTTCACTGTCCTCATGGCTATATACAAACTCTGTTGTAATTTTCGTGACAGAAGCTACAATCCTCGAAATGAACTTAGTTTTGTGTGAAAGGCTGTTAAGAGCAACACTGATGGCTCCAGAAAAATGGAGAAAGTCTGAGAGAAAGTATCAGAGGAGAGACCAAAACAGGAAACAATGGTGACTAGCATAAAGGAGCAATAAACGAAAGTCTAAGAGCTTGCGACATAATGACGGAGATAGTATCCTCGGGACAAAACGAGAGGAGCATTATTGTGGGAGCAGAGGATTGAAAATTGCCTCGAAAAATGGATCCTGTGGGGAAAATACAGAACCTACAAAGAGCATAAAAAGATCAAGATCCTTCAAAAGATCATAAAACCTACAGAGAAACATGCGAGAATTATGAACGTTTGATTGATATACATATAAAATACGTAAAATATGTACTATAAAGATAAATAATATCCTCGAGGCAAACATATCATGGGTTCTAGTGACAAAAAAATGTACCGGAGTTGTGAAAGTAAATATATCAAAGAATAAAAAAAAGAGGTTAATAAAATTCTGTTGGAAAATATCAAGTTGCAAAAACTGGGAAAAAATATAAATTCAAATATTGGTAAGACTATCAGAAACGCAAAAGTTGGTGAGAATGTGAGAAATGTAAAAAGTTAGCAAGAACATCACATATGCAAAAGAAGGTATCAAATCAAAATTGCAAAAATTGGTAAGAACACAGAACCACAAAAGTTGGTGAGCAATTCAGGTATCCCAAAGTTAGTACTACATCACGAATGCAAAGAGTTGACGAAAACATCAGCAATGGGAAAGTTAGTAAGAATATCAGGATTGCAACGTTTATAAAAATAGAATATTTAAAGTTTATAACAACAATTGGAAAGCGGTACTACGTCAGTTAGTCAAAATATAAGATATTCAAAAGTTGATACCATGTCAGAAATGCAAAAATTGCAAACATTTCAGAATCACCAAATTTTACAAGAATTATCAGAATTGCAAAACTTGGTACAAATATCAGAAATGCAAAAGTTGTTATCAAATCAGAATTACAAGGGTTGGTAAGAATATCAGAAATGCAAAAGTTGGTCATATTAACAGATACGAAAGAGTTGGTTAAGCAATGCAAAAGTTTGTAAGAATATCAGAAATGCAAAGGTTGGTAACATTAACAGATACGAAAGAGTTAGTTAAACAATAGAATTGCAAAAGTAGGCATGAATATCATAAGTGCCAAACTTCGTAAGAATATTGAAATTTGCAAATTTAGTGCCATATCAGATTATTAGAAATGGAAAAGTTGGTATAAATACCGGCTATCAAAAAAAAGTCATTACCACAGAAATACAAAAGTCAGTGAGAGTATCAGAACACTAAAAAGCTGGCACCATATCTGAAGTGAAAAAGAGTACAAAGCGTGATAAACATAGGATTTAAAATACGGCTGCAGAAATCTACAGGGCTTTATTGACGTTCATATAAGAACTCAAAAGAGCAGGGAAGAAGATCTGGGCTTTGTGAAATGGCATAAAAAGAGAAACTATTTCTGATCGTGCATTAATTAAAATCCTCTACGAGCATCACTTGAACAAGGCATCTAGCGAGATCACGGATGAGCGCTTTAGCAGGGCAAAGTTAAGGCTATCGATACTCGTGGAATTTGCAAATTTATTTATTGTAAAACAACAAGGCATGATCCGACCTCCAGCTTACTCGGGACGCGTGCAAGATTTTCCCCTCACGCTTAAGTTGTAAATATTATATTTTTAAATTTTGACGTAAATTAAAACATGCTAAAATCTACAGCCAAATACAACCTTGTTTCATAAACGGAAATGACAATAAATACGCTGTATTTTATTAGAAATAATTTTTATGTAATGTTTAACATGCACATTATTTATTGTTAGTATCCAAACATTTCTTTAACTCAACGCCAAACACCTTTTACAGACCTTTAAAGGCTCTTCCATAGACCTTTCCTAACCCCCAAAAAGACCAACAAAAACAGCAACAGAGTGGTTTGTAGGCTTACTCCCCGAGTAAGCTAAAAATCAGGGGGGTCAATGCCTCCTGTCTTCCAGTACAAGGCGTAAGTGCATTAAACTCTTTAAGGACGGGGTAACCAGTGCTGACATACGTGTAAGATATCTTAATAAAGCAACAATACCCACAACAACAGCAGCAGCAGCAACAACCGGTCGGTGCCATACGCAAAGAAAATCTTCAAACACCGTGACATGACGCCCACTGGCTTGACGGAATGCTGCAACTGGACGCTGCCTAACAAGAAGCACTGAACTATAAAACATTTTTTTTTAACCCGTTTGCAAATCTTTTAGCTGAGAAATACAGCCAAACAGAGAAAAAGAGATATTTTTTGTGAATTTAAAATGTACAAAGTCATACGTGTCACAGGACACTATTTGGAATTGAAATGTCTATGTTCGGGAATACTAAAGTGAAATTAAATCATTAACACTGATAAAGCGAGGACCGATGTTACGTGACTGATGACCACATCAGTGGTACATCGCGATTTATTAACAGTGAATCTCTAATCTCTAACGTGTGCACAAAAAAAAGAAGAAAAATAAACCACCAGGAAGTAAAACTGTCATGTTTACTATTCTACACAAGATCGTAAGTCAAGTACTGCGTACACACGCAATCACACATATATATGTATGTAAATATATATTTGTGTGTGTATATTATATATATATATATATATATATATATATATATGATATATATATATATATATATATATATATATACATATATTCTTGCAATTCCACAATGGTCCCGTGGGTGAAGTATAAAAGAGATCCTCAGTGAGAATGAAAGAAGGAGGTACCAAGACTTTCAAATTTTATTCCAAAGTCATCTTCAGGGTATTTGCATACTTAGGTAGGTTGTTAACTTGTTTTATTGTTATTTGTGGTCTCATGTTGCTTCCTTGTGTAAGTTGTTCTCTTAAAATTGTTCAGTACCCTGAAGATGACTTTGGAATAAAAGTTGAAAGTCTTGGTACCTCCTTCTTTCATTTTCATGTGAGGATCTCTTATATATATATATATATATATATATATATATATATATATATATATATATATATATATATGTGTGTGTGTGTGTGTGTGTTGTGTGTGTGTATGTTTGTTTGTGTGTGTGTGCATGTGCATTTATATAAGATTTGCGTGTGTGTCTTCGATTCATTACTAAATCTCTAATTAATAAAATACAGAAGAAGGAGAGCACCTTCCATAAACCATTCTGCAAGAACCGAGAACTGTAAACTAAATGGCGCAAGAGCTTCTGTATGAAGAGAGCAAAGGGTATCCTCCCTTAGGGCCAAAACTTGGAGATGGATTTCCCCAATTCCCTTTTAAAACAGTTTCCCCGAAATTAAACAATGACACCCCTTACAAAGAAACTACGGTTAACGAGTCAATGAACACTTCGCCAGTCTTTTGCAGATGCCTACAGTAATTGAAACTACAGATGCAGATGTCCACTTGTTCTCTGATGAGGTTCAGGTGTTTACCGCTGCACTTAAACTAGTCCCTCTCTTCTTCCCCCTTCCCTTTCCCCCCTTCACTCCCCCTCCCCTCCCTTCCCTTCCCCTCCCCCTCCCCCTCCCCCTCCCCTCCCTCCCCTCACCATATCTTTTCTCGTTACATTCCGGCCTTAACCTATCAAGATGTTTGGTTGCTCCGCTCCTGGGACTTTGAATAGAGAGAAAAAAACCCAGAGAACTTGAAATTATCTTGAAACGACTGCCTGCTTCATGGCAGAAAGATACCAGCAATAAAAAGGCAATTAATTTCGGTTACAAAATTTAGAATACACGAGGGGAGGTAGGATGTGTCATCATCTGGAACATAAGCTTTCCTTCGGAATGAATATTGACTTATTTGTAATCCAAGGGAAAATCTGGTAAAATAATAAGTTGTCCTCTGTTCAATTAAGCACAATTTTTGGATGTTATGGTTTGAATAGTTGGTAATTACGGTGGTTTAAAATAAGTGCAGGTCAACTCTTGGCAGATGCAGAATACCAGAATACCCTCTATGCGCACTATATTTTGCGCCCGATTTCAAAATGAAAATATAAATCAATAATGTCATATCCGACGGGCACATACCAACATAAACACATTAGACTGGGAAATTGAAGAGCACAAAATCAACCGGCACCGAAGGATTAGATTGTCTTTCTGATATGAATCAAGCTGCAAATAACAAAGCGAACAGAAACCTCGACACATGCGGCAGGTGGAAAGAGCGAAGAGGAAATGAAATCCTTTGTTGACCGGGCTAATATCCTTTCTGGCCGTTCGACTACAAAACTGCAAACGAGCAAAAGCGCTGAATAAATTAATGGAGAGAGTGGATGGGAATAAAAGGAAATTAAAATGCCAATGTTCCACTAACAAAAAAGACCCTCAGGCAAGGACGGCGATCTCCTTCCTCTAGCGACAGCAGCGCGCTCGCACGGATAGAAAAGTAACTGTTTGGGGGAAAAATCATAAAAATGGAAATGCTGGAAGTGCTGAAATTGACCTGAAAAACGCGAAAAATCACACTGTGCTTACAATGAACGGATGGCTGCGTGGATGATAAGTGGCAAAAAGTAGGCACTGGGGCCATGGTCATACAGCATCATCATGAAACTAAGTTAATTAGAGCGAGTGAGATGAGTGATGTGGTGACAAAGACTGCGTACATGATATTAGAAGTGATAAATCATCGACCTGTGAATTCTTTGATATTATGAAAGAATGGAAATTTGGTTCTTCCTTTCAGGATATCTTAAATGGATCTTAGGAAACCGCGTCCAGACTGCGCAGGTCAACAGAAAACCTCATTTGCAGAACTGGAAAAAGGGGTAGAGATGGAGATGACGTCAGTAAAGTCCTGAGTCCGCTTAGAGCGTCTCAAAGTCGCTGTTGAGGAGCTCAGTGAATCGAGCTTTGGGAAAGCGGCAGCATTTGAGCTTTTTTAAAGAACAAAGAAAACAAGTCATTCCTTGATCTGACCACACTATACTTTGTTTTTTTCCATCTGTCCACCCGCCAGTGGTGTTTGCGTATGGTAACACTGCGTCCCGGGCTTTAGATAGTTACATTCAGCTTACATTCAACAATTATAATACCCTATTTCGAATATTAACGGTGTAATTCGCATACAATAAATTATAAAACACTTTTCAGTTGCAAATGTTAACCCAGATATCCTTTCATTTACCTAAAACTTACATTTAGCGTAACTATCCTAAGCCCGGGACGCAGTGTTACCATACGCAAACACCACAGGCGGGTGGACAGATGGCAAAAAAAACAGAGTATAGGTGCAAAGAAGGACACGTCAGTCAGCTTAGATTAAGGTGGCCTTGTGTCAGCACGGGTTCTTGCTCTTGAACAACCCTTCACAAACAGGGACAAGCTTTCCATTATGAAGCAACCCGTTCCACCCAAGACTGAACTGCAAAGCGATAATTATGATCTTTCAACGGAGACAAAGTGAACCAGAGTAGCAGTGGTCACAAGTACAAGTCAACCTCAGAAACTGTGCGGAAGACACGTCGGCTTTCCAGAACTCTTAACAATAATTTCTAAAATCAGAACTCCAGCGTTTTCCTAAGTGGAATTTATCAACAACAAGCTCGTCTCCCTATATTGAAAAAATAGAGGGATTTTAGTCTATTTATTTCTAGCATGACACAGACGGAGGTGCAACAACAGCGCCTCGATCAAATATGCCATTAAAACTGGTTTTAATTGAAAACCATTATTTCATCCTTCAACTCATCGAACGACAACACGGTTTAGCCAAGAAATCGGAAAAAAAGTCTTGCAGGACTTTGAAGGAAAGAATAAAATGGAACAGAGAATACAAGGCACATAGGAAAATGTCCGTTTTTAAAGGGTTCTTGAATGTTAAAACGGTTATCACTTATGGGTGCGGCTGTAAACACCAAGGTCTATAGACACACTTCTCTCTCTCTCTCTCTCTCTCTCTCTCTCTCTCTCTCTCTCTCTCTCTTTGTAGGTTTGTGCGCGCTGCTCTCCTCCTCTCCAGTCGGTTGATCCTTTCATTCTTCTAGGATAGGATGGAGGGGCGGAATCGCTGCTCCTGTGGAACACTTGATGCCATCATTTGCTGCTCAAATGTCTGTCCCTTTCACCGATTCCCGCTCCATGCAGGAACAATGGAGGTGTGTAGAAAGATTATATGTATACAGCCTGAACTGAGAGAGAGAGAGAGAGAGAGAGGTGAGAGAGAGAGAGAGAGACGAGCCGAGAAGAGAGAGAGAGAATTCACATACTTTGTTTCATTCCGATGGGAAAATGAAAGAACAGTGGAAAGAGAAATGTCGCCATGTGCCATCCTTTGTTTCCCGGTTCTTGTAACAAAACCCGCAAAACAATTCCACTGAAAGAAAAGAGTTAAAAAAAGGGCGGGGTGGGGTGGGGGGGGGGGGGGGGGGGGGGGGGGGGGGGGGGGGGGTGGGGGGGGGGGGGGGGTGGGAGGGGGGGGTGGGGGGGGGGGGTGGGGGGGGGGGAAGGTTGGGGTGGGGGGGGGGGGGGGGGGGGGGGGGGGGGGGGGGGGGGGGGGGGGGGGTGGAATTGCCAATGGCTACCATTTTCCAAAAGCACCGGCTTCTAACCACATCCGTGAAATATAAACAAAACCATTTAATACCGCGCTGCATATTTTAAAACCCTTTTGACCAGAGCGAAAATAAAAGCATAGCCTCCACCCGACATGTATTATTCACGCTGCTGTTCGTCCCGTGTCGGCCTGACAACGGCGTGTTGTTTGGCAGAGTCAAGCGTTAATCTGCCTTCAATAAAGTTTCAATAAATATCCCCAATTTTTTACCCTTTCTTCTATGATTTCAATACAGGATCCCCACTATTCCATCAGTTCTTTCATCCTTTCAATAAAATGTCCCCACTCTTTCATCAGTTCTTCTATAATTTCATTAAAGCCTTTTATTTTTTCACAGTTCTGTTCTTATTTCAATCGTTTATCCCCATTTGTTACTAAACTGTCGTCAGTTCAACTGACTAAGTGTTTAATCATTACAACAGTGTCCCACTTTTTTCACCAGTTCTTTTATTATCCCAATAACCTATCACCTTTCTTTTATACAATTTATTATTTCCACCGCTCTTCCACTTGACTCTCATTGCCTTCTTGCCTGAGAAGTGTCCAATTTATTTTCCCTACTTTCTTATTTTTATTTTCTGTAAAAGAAAACTATTGAGATGCCTTTTTGACGGCCCATCCGCCCTCGAATCCTAAAAAACTACTGAGGCTAGAGGGCTGCAAACTAGTGTGTTGATCATCCACCCTCCAATCATCAAATATTCCAAATTGCAGCCTTCTAGCCTAAGTAGTGTTAGCCATGGTCGTGTGTCTGGCACCACTGTAGATGCCAACAACACAGGCCACCACCGGGCTGTGGCTGAAAGTTTCACAGGCCGCTGCTGACAGTTTCATGAGCCGTGACTGAGAATTTCATGCAGCATTATACGCTGTAAAAAAAAAAAAACCGAATGTTTCTTCGGCGCAGTCTTATTTGTTCCAACAGCGTATCTCCCCTTCCACTTGAAGTTCTGTTATTACTCTAATAATGATCCAAGTTTTTTCCTGAAGCTCAAGTTCTTTCAATAAAGTAGCCACTTTCCTTCACTTCTGTGATTTTCTCAAATACCGCATCCCCAATGTTTTCTTCTTTTCTATTATTCCAATTACAAGTCGTTTTTTCCTCCATGTCTCATTCCTTAGCAATTCTTTCTCTTGGTCGTAATTACCACAGTGATATTAATTCTAGGAGGCTATTCGAATCCTAAACTCTCTCTCTCTCTCTCTCTCTCTCTCTCTCTCTCTCTCTCTCTTTTCTCCCCATATATATATATATATATATATATATATATATATATATATATATATATATATATATATATGTGTGTGTGTGTGTGTGTGTGTATATATATATATATATATATATATATATATATATATATATATATATATATATATAAATAATACTGAATGTTCCATTTTAAATAGAAATTACTGAACTAACTGTCCCTTTTATCCAACTGTTACTTTACTTTACTGTGTTGACTGTCCCTTTTATCTAGGAATACTGTTCTGGCAATTCTTTTTACCCAGGTATTACTGCGCTGGCTGTCCCTTTTATCCATACATAACTGTCGTGAATGTCTCATTTATCCAGGTGTTACTGTGTGACTGTCCCTTTTATCTAGGTATTACTGTTCTGGCAATTCTTTTTACCCAGGTATTACTGCGCTGGCTGTCCCTTTTATCCATACATAAACTGTCGTGAATGTCTCATTTATCCAGGTGTTACTGTGTTGACTGTCCCTTTTATCTAGGTATACTGTTCTGGCAATTTTTTTTCTTTTTACCCAGGTATTACTGCGCTGGCTGTCCCTTTATCCATACATAACTGTCGTGAATGTCTCATTTATCAGGTGTTACTGTGGTGACTGTCCCCATGTATTACTGTGGTGGTGACAGTTCATTACTGTTCAGTCAGTCCCTTTTGTCCAGGTATTAGCTACTGTGGTGTGGCGACTGTCCATTTTATCCAGATATTACTGTGGTGCCTGTTCAGTTTATCCATATGTATATATCCATATGTATATAATATCCATATATATAATATATATATATATATATATATATATATAATAACTATTATATATATATATGTATAATTTTACAAATTTCTGACTCACATCGAAATTGAGCCTAAGCCTCTCAAAAGAGAGGCCAGGGCGCTACCAACAGACCCACAAAGGTAAATATATATATATATATATATATATATATATATATATATATATATATATATATATATATATATATATATATATATTAAAACGTCTATTACGAAATAAATGGCCATGAAAAAAGCGAAACATAGTAGCGCATGGACCTTGGCCTTTTCTCTAATATATATATATACATATATATATATATATATATATATATATATATATATATATATATATATATAATATATATATATATATATATATATATATATATATACTATTGTGTGCGGGTGTAATAATTAACATATAGATACATCCTATGCTCAAACTAATCAAAGTTGCATTTCAGAACATTTCTTGCATATCGGTTTTCTTTATTCAGCGCTTTTGTTTAAAAAAAACCCGACGCTTTTTTTCCGGTTCAACGGCATTTCAGTAAATTCCATTTGGACGCTCGAGGTACTACATCGGAAATACAATTCTTCATGTGAAATACGCGGAGGGATACCTTCAAATGACTGTACCTGCCATTAATCTCCACAAAATGAAAAGCGTCCACAAACTTCAGTTATTGCCCGATGTTGGCAACGGAGAGAATACGTGTTTGCCTTACGCCATATACTCGTGTATATATATATATATATATATATATATATATATATATATATATATATATATATATATATATATATATATATATATATATATATGTATATATATATATGATACATATATATATATATCTAGATGTATATATATATGTATACATACATATATATATTATATACATATATATATATATATATATATATATATAATATATATATATATATATATATATATATATATATATTTCTTCAAATAAATATCGTGTTTTGATTAACATGAATATTAGTGTGGATCCTTCTAATATATATATATATATATATATATATATATATATTTATAGTAATATAATATTATAATATATATATGTATATATATAGATATATATATATATATATATATATATATATAATATATATATATATATATAAAGGTTTTTTTTCCACGAAGGAAAATGAAAAAGCGATTTTTCATTTTCCTTCGTGGCAAAAAAACCTTTATTTATACATAGCATCACGTTTTATATACTTCGTGATCAAGTTATTATCATATATATATATATATATATATATATATATATATATATATATATATATATTTATATATATATATATATATATATATATATATATATATATATATATATATATATATATAGTATATCACATATCCACTTACACTTCGCCTCTTATTTTCATCTGTAAATATGTGATAAATGAATCACGTGCTAAAGTGATTATAATCATCGCACAGACACATATAGATAAAGATAAATATAATATATTATATATAATAATAGAATATATTATATATATATATATAGCATATATATACATAGATAAAATATATATATATATATATATATATATATATATATATATATATATATATATATATATATATATATATATAATATATATATGGTTTTGGTTTTTTAAAACATACTTTCACTATACATTCCAATCAAATACGTATTTGTACGAATGCGAATCCGCAGTACTCGAGAAAAAGAATAAGGTCTTATTTTTACCTTTCTACTTTAAAGTAAAACTAGTATTATTATGAAAATATTTGCATATCACTGGTTACCGGCGAGAAAAAGGCGGATACAGAGACAGAAAAAAATGTTTTTTAATGAAAAGAAATTGGACGGAATCGTAATGGTAGATCAAATTCAGTCATAGTACACATCATTAACGAAGATAGCTTAAAACAAGTAAAAAATGCGCCGAAGTTAACTTCGGCGTAATCGAGTTTTCTGTACAGTGTATAAAGCCGCAGTGTACTGTCATGTAACTGGATTTGATTAACATTATTGGGAACCTCTCGATGTGCTGCAGAATGAAACACTTAGCTACGACTGCGCAGCGCTCAGTTGCTCCCCAGATGCAGTTAAAGGTGCATCGGCGACGCCTACGTATTTGGACTCGGCGGTGTCAGACGCCCGATCCATGGCTAACCTTAACTTTCTATAAAATAAAAACTACTGAGGCTGGAATGTTGTATTTTGGACTGTTTGATGACTGGAGGGTGTATGACAAACATACCAATTTGCAGTCCTCTAGCATCAGTAGTTTTTAAGACATGAGGCTGGACAGAAAAAGTGCGGACAGACAGTCATAGCCGTCTGAATAGTTCTCTTTTACATAAAAAAAACCCCTGACATATATATTTTTTGAAATTTCAGACGACTGAGAAGTGGAAACAGAATACAAAGTTCAACGTAAACAACAGCAGACCAAAGGGGCTAATTACAAAAGCTTCTATTACCATAAGTCACCTCTTACTGTTCTATATGACAATTAGCTTAACATGATTTTATTTAACCATTTTCCAAAAAAGAACGCGTGATTGTTGGAAGAGGTTTTTTCAATACATCCCTCATCACAAAGTGACTCTCCCAACATTCAATGTTTATATATATATATATATATATATATATATATATATATATATATATATATATCTATATATATATATAACTCATGAACGACTGCAGACCGACTGTAGAAAATAGTGTGCTACCGAAGGGGAAAAACATGGCCTTCAGAAATTCGTGATGCAAGATGATCATTCCAGTCATACTAAATATTTTGCACTTTGTTCTCAATTCTGGTCGACTGATACAGACGTCGTTTTGTTGTCATCTCAGAACGTCCTCATTCAAGCCATCTCCACAAAAAGGCTCCTATTGGCCATTTGCCTTTTAAGGTCCATAGTGTTATTTTACGTAGTCACTAAAACCCAACAAAGTAACACACACAACCACACATACACACACACATATATAGTGAGAGAGAGAGAGAGAGAGAGAGAGAGAGAGAGAGAGAGAGAGAGAGATTAAATCCTCGATGAAATCACACTTCATGAATCAAACACAGCAACAAACATTTGTAATTTCCTGTGTAACATGGATTTCATGCTATACATTTATCATCATTTAAATATCCCAGAAGCATGCTAACAAATATGAGTTTGAAAACCAAGCAAACTTTTTATGCATTTAAAAATCCTTGAAATACGTTTAGTAATTCTAAAATTATTTTCTTCTTTTTACTTTGTTCTCACAGAAGTGACATAGTTGTTGGCCTTGAAAGCAAGATTGTTCAGTATGCCGATGATGCAGCATTTGTGTGTGTAGTAAAATCTCCAATTATGAGAAATGAAGCTGCCCTTAGTCTTAATCATGACAAGGACCAGGTCAGTGAATGCTGTTGTAGGTGGGGTAAAAGGCTGAACGCCCGTAAAACGAGAACACTATTGATCAGCAAATCTCGTCCTGATTTTCCACCTCATTCTCCCTTCCAGGTGAATGGGACTCTACCGAATCAATCTGAAGCTTTAGCTATTCTAAAAGTAACTTTTGTCTCACATCTCACTTTTGAGAAGCATCTAATGAAGGTATCAGCAAATGCCAAAGGAGAGTTAGGTATTGTACGAAGGGCCTCCTATATTTATAAGTGATAAAATCAGTACAACTTGTGCTAGGTCATTTGCCCTTCCTTGACTAGCAAACCAACCAGAATCTCCCTCGTCTACGAGGTCAATACTGCGACTCTTAACCCATAAACATCTTACCACAGACAACACACAAACACTCACACACACATATGTGCAATTTCTCGTTTATTCTGGAGTCTTCAAAGGGACGGACATGCTTCCTTCAAGAGAGAGACCAATTGATGAGGCGCATACATACACATACAGTCAGCCCTGCTGTTTGCAGCTGTGACGGATACATAACAGATGACGTCCCAAATTTCATAATGCAGGTCTGTGGGTTCGTGTCCGACATCCAGCGACATAAAATATGAATTTTATGTCATTTCAACATGACATTATGCATTCAATGTAAATCCGAAATGAAAACATGCTCGCTCATTTCCTAGATTTGTTTTTGGTCAAAGTTTTATCATGATTAACCGAAAAACAGAAACAAAACAAAAACTCGCAAACGGATAAAAGTAGGAAATTATGTCTGTCCAATAAAAGCCCAACTTGACTAACATTTAGGGAACAGGAACAGTTATATTTATGTTATTCAGCAAAACAATCTACAATTGTAGTTTTTCAGACTCTGGCACACACCACTCAACAAAACAAAGGCAATCCATCTCATGAAACAGTATGAATATAATGTAAACAGCCCTAAAGAAACATGATTATTATTATTATCATCATTATTATACGATTACGGATAAAGAGAACACAAAGCACATAAATAAGACATATCAGAAGGATGAAGAAAGTCAGACACAAGTTATCCACAAAGAGCGGCGCCTGACAGAGCACGTAAAGATGGAAGCCTCAAGAACGAAATTATACAAAAGCATCTTCAACTTACTGGACGTCCTTTTCCAGGTGACGGAAGGCGAGGGTGTCCCTTGCGCGTGGCACTCCAGGGCCACTTCTTCTCCTCCTACCACAGATACGTCGGAAGGCTCCACCACCCATGATGGAGGAACTGAAGTCGATGAAAACAGAAGGAAAAATTACAGGTGAAGTGAACAAAATATATATAGCTTTTCATTCACGTTCCTTTGCTCTGGCTGTGCTTTCATTTTAAGACATTGGCAAAATGTGAAAACAATGAAATATGAATACATATTTTTAAATGATTTATAATTTTCCCTGTCTGTGATATTTTGAAAATCAAACACATATTCTCGGATATACGAAAAATACATGCAGGGAGTTGCATCCATGCCAGTAGACAACAGCGAGGACTACTAGTCTTACTTAGCTGGGGCTGTGCACTGCAAGCAAAGGGCTTTCCTTTAGTGTTTTAGGCCGTAAACCCTCTATGAAATCCGCCACATTATTGGCGAGGCAAAATTAAGAAATGGCCCAGTGTCCGAAGCATGCGGAGTGCTACAAATACTAACGACAGATTAAAAAAAGGAAATTGGAACTTCAGATTCCTGAATAAAACTGGAAAGATGGACGTCTGAATGTTTGGGAAAGACAGTACAAATAAAAAGAAGAGAGAGACCAGATGGAGGTAATTCTTGCTTGTTTTTATTCGAGAAGAACTGATGGACTTGTTGGAGGAGTAGACTTGGCCTTAACACCAAATACAGAAAAAGGCGCCAATTGACTGGAGAGCAGTAAGCAGTAGATTGCTACTTTTCATTTTTATATAAAAACAGTGTAATAAGAATTGTACTATGCACAAACAAATGAAGAAATAAGTGAATTTATATAAATTAGAAGTGCAGAATGAAATACCAGAATAAGATATGGGAAAAGTTGGTGATGACATGAGTGGGAAAGCTGGTAGGAACAAGGACGTTATGGAAGAAGCAATGGACAAAAAAGGTCTGGAATATACTGCCAACCGAAATTGCGTTAATTTATTAGTTTCTCTGCTGCAAATAAACTTGTCATTGGCTGTCCTCTTTTTCCAACAGAAGGACATCCATAAATCCAGGGACATCTCTGGGGGAAGTCGCAGAAGCCGAGTCTATCACTCAGGCATCAATCGAAAAAGACGATGTTTGAATAAAAAACGGATGATGCTTATAAGGGTCTGTTCAGAAATTACGTAACGCCTCAGGCCTGGCGGGGGGTGGGGGGGGCGGGGGGGGGGGGGGGCTGTTGTTGGGGATTTAGTTTGGTGAAGTGTTATGAATGACAGGGGGGCGGGAGGGATGCAGCCTTGAGTTACATAATATTTTCAATGTTTTTCCTTTTTTTCTTCTGAAAAGATGTCAATGTAAAAGGGAAAAAAAAGGAGTTAGTAAAGGTTCTGCAATAGACTTTTATTGTGGCAATAATATTGAGAATATGGTATTAAATTCTTTTGGCCTAATTATATGTTTAAAAATATATCATAGCCTCAACCCTTGTTTGTACTTCAATATTTTCTACTATATGTATTACATGACATAGAATAATATCACAAACTCATCCCTTTCCTGAGCTCCGATATTTTGTACTTTATGCATAAATATGATTAGAAAAATATCACAAATTAAATTTTTCCTCTTCTAAACTTAGGCAGAGTCGACTTTGTGTATTATGATAAACTTAAAGAATAATATCACAAACTAAAACCTGGCATCTTTGTCGCCCAACTAAACATAAATAATGAATATGCTAGACTTTAATATATCATTGCATTAAAAAAATGAAACACTAATTTGGGGGGCGGGTTACGAGCTAATGTTACATAATTTTCTTGGGGGGGGGGGGGTGTCTGGACATGAGTCGTGACAAGGTGTAAAAAATGACCAAAAAAAAAGGTTTGACGTCCTTTGTGAAGAGCCCCTAAAGCCAAGAAGCTGCACTGGAGTGATTGTAATCCACAGAATGATTAATTATTGATGAACATTCACGGGTGAGAAAAAAGGAAAACACCTGTCTGAGGAGCGATGGGTAAATAATAGCATGAGACATAGAAACACCATTTTTGTGGGGTCAAGATGAAGAGCTATGAGAGGGGTGACTTGATTGACATTCCAGGATGGACTAATGAAAGGAGTGGAATCACAAAACAATTTGAACTTGAAATGACATGACATCTCGTACACTCACTGGACTGTTCGGCAGAAAACTGAATGGAGAAACAAAACCTGATGATTGAAAACTGGAATCAATGGAGAAGACAAAGTACCGAAGAAGGGCGACGTGACTCATTTGATATGGCTAGGCTGCAGAAAAAGTAACAAATGGCTTCGAGATGGAAATCTGCTTTCAGAAAAGGCAAGAGTCACAGAGTTCAAATATTTACGTGAAGATTGTTAAGCTCATTGAAGTTATCCACGAACGAAATGGGGATTTTATATAAAACGGGAAAAGTGGCTGGAGATGGAAGAGAAGGCTTAGGTTGGAGTGCCGATATAGATTTGATAAATCTGAATATGCAGACGATGTTTTCACCCATAAATAAAACACCACAGTATTTACAAAGCCTGCTCAATAAAATGCATCATATACTTGTAAAGAGGAATGAGGACGCACAAGTAACGAAATAACACTCGATGTAGGAAAGGGTTAATGATGCTGAATATTTTAAATGTTTTGAAACAATGATATTCAACACAACACAACTTCTCTAGATTTGCTATTTACTGAAACTACAAAAGGCACATCGAACAAAGGGCAGGCTGAATAAGTTCTGGAAATCAGTTACACTGATATTGCATACAAAAGCAAGATTATACATTAGTCTAGTATGATTTGTATTGCAACACGGCTAAGAATCACGGCATGACAATGAAGCTATATCTAAAAGTTTTGTTGAAAATACAGCTTCAAGACGAGTCTTAGACAGCGGGGTGAAAGGAGATAGGAAACCGTAAGGAAAGGACATAAGTTCCAAATAAAATGAGATGAAGATGAAGGAGAGATGGAGATGGCTTGGACACAGAGCATAGAGCATAGGAGAGACGTGAATGGAGGACTGTCACAGAGAAGCCTTTGCGTCCCATGGCGTTGCATGTCTAAATATTGATGATGTGGTGGATGAACAGTCACGCAGGACGGCTGTGTTGAGACAGCACAAGAGGGTGACTTGGAGAGGTCTAGTCCGACAGGCAGTGGGTCACTATGTGGGTGTAAAATTCAACCGAGTGAAGGAATATCCTCAGTACTCAGTCTGTTTCTCTGGCTGTATGAACCAGTACTGACAATACTTGCATGTCCATCTCAAAATGAAGGGAATGATTCTAGGATTTGACGGAAGGTGTGACAAAACGACAGGGAGAGCGAAAAAAGATGTATGTAAAGAACAGAGAGGAAAAGGAGGCGTCTGGAAATCTGGATAAATCACGGGGCGGATGAATTATGGCAGCAGATGGCGAAGTGCTGACGGTTTCTGAACAGGTTTTGTTTAGAACAGAGTAGTGTGACGTGACCGTTCTACGGAATTTCAGGCAAAGGTCATCTGTAAATACTTCGGAGTGATGCTTAAAAGCAATTTGAGAGTCAATGAAAATACCTGCGACTTGATTCTTTTCAGGATTCAGTATGGAGGTGATGGATGTCATAAAGTTCTTTCGGAGTTTGCTCAATTATTTTCCAGATATCTCTCAATGAACAACTATATGGCAGCTTTTTATGTGTTCTCTTACAAGGTTATTTTTTCACTTTCCTTTTGAAGACGTTTAACTCGTTTGCTATGAAATCTTTATTTGCTTCCTCTGTTTCAGCATTGATGACTCTGTTAAAGAGCATATTCACCGCAGCCAGCTTGTAGAACTATCACCTTGGGCAGCTTCTATACGCATCTCTGGAAACTGCTATCGAGAACTAGTGACCAAACCTCATTCTTTAACGCGTATTATAGAAAAGACTTGGCAACCATAACTTCTATATGGAGATGAAGAGCACGACAGTAAATATGGAAATCGGCAACCCCTAGATTTTGCGATTACTTGCTCTTTGTCATTTTCTTTTCCTCTTCTGAGGGACCATTAAATATATATATATATATATTAAAATTAAAATATATATCTATATATATTATTATATATATAATTATACCTAAATATATATTATAATATATATCTATCGATCCTTTTGTGAGTCAGAAATTTATGTAAAATATAGATATATATATATATATATATAGATACTATAATATATATATATATATATATATATATATATATGTATATATATTCATATATAGATAGATAGTACATAGATATAAAGATAGATAGATATGTATATATGTATGTGTGTGCATATATGTATCCAAGCACATGTATACCAGAGAATTCATTCGCACAGAAAGGCACAAAGTAAAGGAAAGCAGTGCATGCATGTGTCCCCAATTAAGCTTTAGGATGAATTAATGGACATGAACGAGAAATCTGACCAAGAAAGCTGGAAATTAATTGAAACACATAAAAAAGAAGCGAGAGGGAGAAAGGGACAATAATGGTCGAGGATTACAATAACAGCACAAAAGACATTAGCAGGAAAGGGCGAGGGAGGGAGAGACGACGGCAAGAAAATAAAAAGGAATGAAAACAAAAGAATCTGGGAAATCCCAAAAGCAGAGCATGTGTTCCAGAGAGAGAGAGAGAGAGAGAGAGAGAGAGAGAGAGAGAGAGAGAGAGAGAGATGGGAAGTAGGTCATACAGAGAGAGAGAGAGAGTGGAGATGAGAGGGGGAAAAGAGAAATAGGAAATAGAAGAGGAAGTATTGATAAAAAGACGGGAAGGGAAACACTCGGGGAGAGAGGAGAGAGAGAGAGAGAGAGAGAGAGAGAGAGAGAGAGAGAGAGAAAATCCTGTCTGTTATTGTGAGTGGAATCAGAGAGAGGAGACGGAAGGAGCGGTGCCAGACACAGGACGACCGAAAAGGGGAAATGTCACTTTGCATTCGCAGGTTTCCAAAGACCTTACGTGAGTAATAATGGCTGGCGGACTATCGATATATTTCTTTGTATCGCAAAAACGGCCTTTTCTCTGGAGGGGATGGGTGGCTCCACAAACTTCCGCCCTCTCGGTTCCCAGCGAGTCTTTCGGGGAAGAGATTGCGAGCCAACTGCCCAACACAACAGTTGGCTGACATTCAGGTAGTACGTCACTGCTTGCTCAACAAAGAACCCAAGAATTCTTGCCGAGACGACCCTCAATCTTTATCCATCACACTGCTGAGCTATGGTGATGGCGCGCGCGCTCCCCTGCGCACACAGAATTTTAATGATCACATTGACCAAAGACATATATCTATTGTCTTAAAAGCGAGATCATATATTTTCTTGGCGTCCTCTCGCTTTATTGCATACTGTTCCAATAGCAAGGCTCGATCCAAATGATAAACGACTGGGGAGGATCTTTACCAACAAGGTGACATTCCAACCCTCCAAAGCTAGTCAATGTGAGGCGGCCTTTTTCCAACAAAGCACAAAAAAAGAAACGGAATGATGATCTACGTTTTAATGTGCATATGTTTGTGGAATTCGATACATCCTACCAAAAGAGCCACAACAGTGTTTGTCTAAGGAAATCAAGTGGGGAAGAGGCGAAGGAGCTGTTGCGGCAGCTTGCCTTTATAGAAGCAGTGTGGGCGTCGTACGTGAAGAAAAACAGGTAGGGCTGGTGAGATGAACTGCTTGCCTAGTCTAAGAGGTGTGAGGAGAACTGGAAGGGAGAGCAATGTACAGAGACATAGGGGTGGTACAGGGGTTGGGATATGTGAAAAGATAAGTCAGAGTATTTTCAGGTGGTCCTGTCAGGCAGAGACACTGCGCAACTATAGGTTGGCGAAATTAGCGCATCATTCGGAAAATGATAAGGCCTGCAAAGAACTGAACATACGGTGAAAGAGAGGAGTTGGAAAGCAAGGGCTTTCATTTCAATGAAGTGGTGGGGTGGTTTGATGATCGAAATTCAGCAGTCAATTATGAATCGGTGCGAACATTTTAGGGGAAACGGGTTAATACTGAGAACAATAATGCGTACTTATGTATATACATTATTATAATCAGACTGAGACATGACTTATGTATACAGCATTACCACAGGAAAACTGAAACATGATGTCAATCCTGACTGGTTCGCCTTTACACCGAAGACACGTCTCTTTTTCAATGCTTTTCCAGTTAGACTAATATAAATATTGTCACGAGACTTGGGCGAGATTTGCTCTACTCATCCTTTAGTCCCGTCGGGAATTCTTGTAGCGTTTAAGAAGAATACAACGTATTGAAAGACGCTCTTAGAAAGAACTCTCTTGACACTACTGAAGGATGTATATATGAAACTCCATAACTTTTACATAGGTCAAACTGGAAATCATTGGAAAGAGAGCCGTATACAACATCAAAAGTGTGCAGGATATGCACAGGGGGCCAGCAGAATTTTCATACAAAACTTAACACAACCATATAATGAATCGGCCAGAAGGAACAGACAGTTCATTATAATACGTACCGGGAAGAAACATCATAGAGTCTAGTTTCATAAAAGAAACCTTTTGTCAGACTATGAATATCAGCCAGGGCACGTATGACCTCGCTCCATTCATTTCAAAAGAAATGAGTAAAATGCATTTCTTTTGAGAACGGTAGTGGCGTGGCTGGGGAAACAGGCAGGATCATGGTCATCCGCATACATAAAAAGATTTGTAAATAGATACTTGACCTCAGACATTAAGCGTGCATCGCTCCACCCATTCTTACCTGTCAGGGCTAAATATTTGGTTTCCAATAGTTTGTGTTTACTTGTACTCTTCACTGGTCAGGATTTCCGTCCTGTATATCAATTTCCTTGTGGTCAAGTTACACACACACACACACACACACACACACATTAATCCCAAGTGTTTCTGCGCTGGCCAGTATTCTAACCAAAGGCTAGTTTAGAAACAACGATGGATAGTGACTTTGACCTCCCGAGCTAATATTTGTGAATATATACAATGTCAGACCTGTATAAGTGACAAAAGTTAATATATACATACACACATAAAGTGCGTATGTATATATTAACATACATATATACACACATAATGTGTGTATGTATGTATGTATATGAGAATGGGGGCATGAATGGGAGATAGAGGAATAATGCAGAAATGAAGGCATGCGTTGAGGTGCGAATATTCACCGATTCCTAAGCATGAGCAGAGATCATGTGGGACTGGGAACATTCACATCCACTGATGATTTCAAAGTATGTGCATTTTCATGCATAAATAGCCTAGAAATACAGGATGGAGACTAAGATTTCTACTACGCTATTTGCTGCCTAAAAATCGTTTTTACTTGAAATGGAACAAATACTACATGACAAAACGCTACAAGATTGACGCTACCAGGGACCAGAACTTGACACGCAAGAATGTTATTGTTAGTGGCATAAAATAATGGTAATGGCTTCGGGTGTCTCGTGTGACTGCAGTTTCCATTTCCACTCCGCACAAACAGCAAAGGGAAGCGTTTACAAGCAACCCGAGTGGAACAAAGACTCAGTTTTCGTTATTGTTCCTTAACACTGGAATCTGCCATGTTGCAAGATGGCGATCGATTGATTATGGGGCGTTATCGCAATATGACATTACTTGTCAAAGACAATCTACGTATGCTCAACAACTGCTGAAAGAAATCGATTTGTTATACCAGAGAAATGAGGCCTTTACCACACACTAACACGACTACAACAGCTAGTCACAGACACTATTCATGCAATTTGTACATGCATATGCAAACAAAGAACACACAAATAGTACATATGCAAACAAAGAACGATTAAAGAGAATGAAAGCGTAAGGCTCCAGAACTGAACCTCGAGACTGAAAGAGGAAAAGGGAGGGAGGGAAGGGGGGGGGGGGGGGGGGGGCGACTTGGGGTCCCTCGGGGCCTTCTCACCTTGGACGTGCATGGCGGCGGAGACGGTGGAGGAGGCAGCCACGTTGGAGGCGGTGCAGGTGTAGTGGCCGGCGTGTCTGGCCCTAATGTCGGAGAAGACCAGGTTCGAGAAGAAGCGCGAATGCGTCTCGGTCAGGACCGGGTCCTGAGGCAGCGCCCTTCCGTCACGGGTCCAGCGGAGGCTTATGGGCAGGTCGCCGCTCAGAAGGGAACACGCCAGGGAGAATCGCATTCCTTCCACCAGCCCGTCGGGAAATTTCAGGTCAGCCAAAACCGGCGGCCCTGCAATGGGGGAGAATGGGTGCTGCAATCAGAAATGAACAATTTTGAGAACAAGTTGCAACTGTTATATTTCTAGATTCGTTTTGGGCGCACACGCCTGGGTCTCCTGATTTTCTTGTGGGTCGGGATACTTATCGACTTCTATGAAAAATAACATATTAGTGGCAATATCTTACAATATCCTTTTCCTAAACGGTATAAAACAACATTCTATTACAGAGCGAGGGAAATGCATATTCTGAATTGACAATATCTGAAAATGATTACATTTCTCAAGACGGAAAAACGAATTATGCTTGTAAAATTCATGCTTTGTCCATTCATACTTATGACGGAGAAACCTTCAAAATTCTCTGAATGAGTCAAAGTTATTGCTTACACCTGGTATAATTTCGGAGTAGAAGTGGTTCCGAATATTCAGTATGCATGTTCCTGTTTGAAGGGTCTATTCGGCACCTCTTTTTTAGCAAGAAACACAAGGAAATAATGAACAACGAGATTTACGCGGTATAAATACCCCAAGCACTGCAGTAACCGAACACACCTTGCTCTACAATGTGAAATGCATTCACTCAAACTGAAAATGAACATCTCGCTTCATTTGACTCTAGTTTGCTTATCCCCCGATACATACAATTATTCATTTTGCGCATACATACATACATACATACATACATGACAATATAGTCCACAGGAGAAAAGAGAATAAAACACTAATAGCTCGATCATTTTGCCCACCACCAGGCCTCTTCAAGAGCTTTATCATAACTAAAACAGAATAATTAATACATAAAAATACAGATACATATATACATACATGTATTTGTAATAGCCACAATGACCTTTCAACGATCTGATTTCCTGGTACATTTTGGATAAGCTTATGACTACTTATCTTGACTCTGAGAAGATAGGAACACATGAAGAAATCCTTCCTCCGGTATGGGATTCGAATACACGAACGGCAGGTGCGTCTGAGTGAGGTTAATCTAAACCCTTTTGCCACAGATACATCTGGTGAATGGGGCCGGTAACACACACACCCACACCACACACACACACACACACACACACACATATATATATATATATATATATATATATATATTATATTATATATATATATGTGTGTGTGTGTGTGTGTGTGTGTGTGTGTGTGTGTGTGTGTGTATGTATATAAATGTATAAAACTTACCGGTCACATTTTTACCAGACACGTCGTAATAATGTAAGAACCGCGATAAACTCAAATTCTTCGTACTTTTTGGATACGCCTGTTACTACAAAGCCTTAGATCCAAATGCAGGAATATGAATATTATGTTTTGCAACAAATAATTAGTCCACAATGAAATCTGCTTCACATTGTCTGGAGAAATGCAAGGGTCAGAGACCATTTACAGACCCTATCTTCTAGCGACTTTGACGATTTCCTTTTTCTCAAGAATTCTGACAAAGTTGCTGTGCTTCTTACCCCGTCTACTCGTGACTCTTATCCCAATTCATTTTTAGCCTTATCTATCTGTAAAATCAGCTTCCACCTGAATCCCAAATCCCAAGCCTTTCTCAGTCTGGTTTACATTTAACGATCAGTGTTTCTCGTGGTCATTCTGTAATTTTTTACTAGTAGCTAAAAGGTATGTGTAAACGTGGCAGTTAATGCCTATAGACTTCCACTGTTATACACTATAACAATACCTAAAGTACACTACGTTTTGTAAAATTATGCATGGATGCTTCAATATCCACTTCTAAATTGATTCTTAGTCGAAACATATTCCCATAATTGGCAGTCAGAAAATTCTACCTATCTTCTCATTTTTAAACTTCTGACTTTTTCTCGCTGCAGACATTTCCTTAGTTCCTCCATGCTTCAACCAATTATTTTCATAGGAACAGCGTTGAGAACGGGAAAACCCACAAGATGGGACACCAGATGGAAACGCCAGAAAAAGAAAGAGGCGAATAACAACACCAAAAACCACACTGATGAAACGAGGCTTGAAACCAGCAAAAGGAAATGATTATTATTCATGCGGAGAAACGTCAATGCCGCGTATGAGGGACCCATCCGAGAAGAAGAGTTTTATAAAGGCGATTACTGATCTGATAACAAAACTCCACAGCTCAAGACGGTGCCTTAATGGAACGGCGTCAAGCGAAGGAAAAGGTCCAGAATAACTTATGACCGATAACGGATGAAACGGCGAGAACAAAACAAACAGAGGAGGACGTCTTAGCAACTCTAATGAGCGGACGAGGAAAAGTAAGAGGGGAATTCAACTGGAAGAGGAAGGACGCCACTTATGACAACGGCAGAGGGGAAAAATAAGAGAGAGAGAGAGAGAGAGAGAGAGAGAGAGAGAGAGAGAGAGAGAGAGCCAATCGTGGCTGCAAGAGCACACACACGCCCAAAAATCAGCACAGACACATCAAGAGAGAAAGGGATTCATTATGACAACCGAAAATAAAAAAAATCTACACGAGAGAGAGAGAGAGAGAGAGAGAGCAACTGGAATGAACGTAATAAAACTTGAGCTGATATGCAAAGCAATGGCGTAATCAAGCTTAAAACGTTTATAAAAGTCGACAGTAAAAGGGAGGGCCTCCCCTTTGCCTGCCCCCAACCCCCTCCCCAGACACCCGAGGAGGAAAAAATGCAAATAAAGTGCAGCTGCTGGATCCAGAACTCTGAATAACTCGGCAAAAGTTGGAAAAAACAAAAGAGTTTCCTTCAAAGAATTCGAGTAAACATTCTTTTACCGGCTAAGGCCGACGGTACTCGAGTTCATTTATTTTGCATTTCTAGCTTTTCGCTTCAAGAGCGAAAGTTTCCGAATAAAAGAATAATTAGAAAATGTATTTCAAAACAACCCTTTTTTTTTCCACATCACGCCGTAAACTCTTAGACACCGCATGTCATGTGAAGGTCGTGTTCACACACTGAGGCCAAGGCAGGGTCGGGCAAAGGGAAATGGTTAGGTCTTACGACAACTTATAACAAAATGCCAGGTTAGGTTGGGATATTTAGACGCAGAAGGATTGAAACCTCGACGTCTGCTACGTCACGGTTGTGGAAATGAATCAGTAAATAGCAAAGAGACTTACTTCTACGATGAACGGAGAAAGGTTCACGGGAAATCTCACTTGGACGAGTCATAGTAATGAAATCATAACCAACTTTAGCTAATATCATTAAATCGTCATTGCAGCTTGATACGCTAAATACTTAAATGAGAAATAAATTGAGAAAAATACTACAAATTGCAAACTCACAGACTGAAAATGCAAAATATATCCGCACTATGATTGAAGTAACATAGGTTTACGCACACACACACACACGCACACGAAACACTAAATGATAGCCAGTGCAAGCTACAAAATTAGGTTTGACTCAAATATAACACTAGATAAGCTCGTGTGAGTTAATAAAAAACTCTACTAGTGGAATATTTTCAAAATATATATATATAGATATTAATATATATATATATTATATATTATATATATATATATATATATATATATATATATAATATATATATATATACATATATATATAATACGTTCATAAAACAAGCAGAAAACCTCTATCACAGCCTCACTCGGTACAACAGCAGATTTTGTACGAGATATGAGCCATTTTTCTCTCTAGCAGAATTATGCATAAATAAAAGCTCGACCATTTTGTAAATCACTGAACGAAAATAATGGAACCAATTTTATCGATCAAATGAAATGGAAATTGACCGGAGGTACATTCGGGGGAAAAAATGTCCCAGAACTTTTCACCCGTTTTTCATTTCACTTGAAGCTGATCAGGGGAAGGCTCCAGCAATTACCATTTTTTCACAATAGGAGACTGGAATTATGAGCAACACTCCTAAATTCATAATTAAATTGTTAAGAGGCTAAAAACAGACGGAAAAGTTATTCACGATACGTTACTCATTTTGGTCTCAGAAAGGTAGTGGAGCGCGCGCGCAAGAGAGAGAGAGAGAGAGAGAGAGAGAGAGAGAGCATATTGTAAAGAAGCGCTATAAACACAATTCCATTATCATTATAATAATTTCACATTATGTCAACATTTATATAACTATTATGTGCAAGAGCAGATAAAGCTGTCAACTATATAATATAAAGAGAAATACTTCATTAACAGAGAGAGAGAGAGAGAGAGAGAGAGAGAGAGAGAGAGAGAGAGAGAGAGAGGGGGGGGGGGGGGGGGGTGAAGCTACAGGCTTAAACTCAATATTATTATAGTAATATGAAATGCCATGATATCGTTTTGAGCTATAATACTAAACATAGAGAGAAGATAACAAACAAACGGAATTTACTGGTTTATACTGCATTATACTTTCATATTATATTATTGTTTTCAGTTTTCTTTTAAAGAATTTTGTTTACTTATGGTTAGAGAAAAATGTCACATACAATACAAATAAAGGTAAACAAAGTCACCCTCCCATTCCTCTCTTTCAATTCAGGATTCTTTCAATCTTTCTAAAAATTAAAGTAAAAACTTCACAACTAAATCCTCAACTTTAAACTGCCGGTGTATAACACCGTTGATATTCGCTGGGAGTTTCCTTATTAGTTAATGACGGAACGCAACCATGTAAACAAACTACTGGGGAACGAATTTACCTGCATTTGCTTAATCTATTTACATTTGTGCGGAAACTTGGCCACATAGCAATGGCGGTTCCAGCCAGTTGAAATTAAAGGCGAGATCTATCCTTAACAGCTCGAACGAACACCTTGCCATTCCTGGATTTTAAAGATTTGTCGTAGTATGCCCAAACTGAAATATAAGGATTCTGCACGCACATCTGTGCAACACTATGCATTCTACACACCACACTAGGGAAAAATGAAAGCTTTCTTATCACATTCAGACAAGAATTTCCCGTGTATGGAGAAAAAAAGTTATAAAAAAGTAAGAGTTTCTCCCCAGTATATCCAAGAAAAATTAAGTGTCTCGATGATCAGATAAAAAGAAACGAAGAAAGAAAGAAAGAAAAAACCCTAGAGAAACGTGACTTTTCTTCAATATAAACAAAGACTGCAGGATTTCCCCCCCAGTACATCCGATGCGAGACTGACTGGTGGATTTATTTATTCCTGCAAGAACTTGTACGTAATTGGGAGACTTATCAGCATGATATGATGCACCCAAAGCAACTTCTAAAAGTTTTACCTCAAGTTTGGGCGGATGGGAGATTTTCCCGGGATATTTTCTTTATTTTTTCTTTCCATGAAGGCAAAGGAATATTCCTTACATGAGCGGAATATATTTTTCAGCGTCGGACGAACTCTCATGTTTTGCTTTGAGAATCGGCTCTGCTTCTGCCAAAAATGTCTAAATATAATATTCGTAGATTTAAAGGTAAAAAACGTGTATCACCCTAAAATCTTAGCAGGGAGAGGAGGCAGACTAGGAATGTTTCATTGAAATCAGTCTGATGAGAGCAATCAATCAGTTGCCATCTTGGAAAATGGCGGCCGATTTTTCGTTATTTTTGTAATAACTTCTTTACCGCTGGAGCTACAGGAATTTTCAGAGAACTCAAAATGATCATAAAATGCTGAATTGCTCCGGTACATAAAGTCCGTTTTGTATAGTAAATTTAGTTACGTTGAATCACAGAACCGAATCTGTTTCATGGAAATGGATTTGCGCTCATCTCAAAAAGGTTTTGCAGCTACTACATCTACGATATGCTGTGAATAATGATGATTTAACGTCAAAACAATGGCGAGCGTCGTTCAATCATTATTCAATGGAATAAAAACATATGCAAGCTGTATTCAGCACTGTTATTATTACTGGGAACAGTTTTCCGTGTCGAAAATGATGATAATGGTTGCAGGTCCACAATAATATAGCTGTGTGAAGGTTGATGGTTCCCCTTGTGGCGCGGCTGCAAGGCTGCTAGACCCTTATCCTGTCTGAGGGAGGAGAGCAGAGGAGGAGGCAGCAACAGTCAGAGGGAAAGCAGAGCTGGTCTTAAAATGAAAAATTTTAACAAATTATGTAAGAGTATAAAAACGACTTGTTACCGTAAAAAGCTTTTCCTAAGTTTATGGCGGCCACCTCCACCAGCATTCTTGTGTGGACATTGTTATTTTCAACAATTATGTTAGCTCCATCCCAATTCGGATGTAAAGTATGTGACCCAGAGTTCATATCTGCAAAGAGGACTTCCCGTACACCTGCATTGATGCTTTGGATCAAAACAGCTGATAGACATGTTGAAAAGACTGGGTACAAACTCTTTTGTAACCTGAAGTGTGCGGTTGAGACACCATAATAAACCATCTTAGGTACATTTAAAGGGTGTGAGGGAAAGTTACCTTGAAAAGCTCTCCACAATTTATGCCATACGACATTAATTCACACGTGACATATCGAGGCCCACTGACGCAACGGCATCAGGAATAATTTTGATTCCTGTAAATCATCTATAGTTGTATGGTTTAGAAGTTAATGGCGAAAATACTAAGATCGGCTGCCATTTTTCAAGATGGCGATTGATGAAAGCACAACTTGTATTTACGAAGAATTATAATATTTTCGACATTGTGGGTAAATCTTTAATTGTACCAAATCTGAACTTGATGCTATTGTTTTCATAAAAATACCTATGTTTAAGTACATATGCAATGATTAAAATGTGTTGAAAATGATCTGACATAAGGAACAGTGCACATAAAGGCTCAGGTAATAAAAAACTGTGTGAATGAAAAGTTTGTGAAAAAATACATAGGCTATGATGTAAGCACAGGAAAAATGATTTTTTCCACACACAGGTAACGGAAGGCTGTATACACAGGCTATGGAGAAATGTAGCTATTCTACACATCAGCAATAACATGTAATACAGATGGAGTGTTTGAGGTCTTCATCGATACATAAGAAATGAAGAAAGGTTTGCGCGTGTGCGTGTTTAAACAGTATCTGAGGAATGCAGAAACTTATGAATACACCATACAGGGCATGAAGAAACGTGTGAACATAGACACGGGAAACGGAAGCGAGTGCAAATCCATCAGCGTACCAGGAAGTCTATGAACGGGAAGCTCTCAAATTATGGCTTCAAGGGGGGAATTGGAAAATCGAGAAGGATGCATTAACGACATTGCATATCGCTTCCTCAGAACTGTAAGCTATCGCAAGGTGGTCCTCGTTTTATGGGAATGTATCACTTTACAAGGAGCGATACCCACACACACGGACACACTTATACATATATGTGTATATATATATATATATATATATATATATATATATATATATATATATATATACACACACACATGTAATGCTTACAATACATATATATATATATATATTATATTATATATTTGTGTGTGTGTGTTAGAACACTTGGGGATATATAAATGGGTAGTAGAGCAATCCCAAAACTACATAAAGTCAGTGAGAAATTTCCGATTGAGAAAGGAGTTAGACAGGGGGGAGACCCCATCTCTCCTAAATTATTCACCGCTTGCCTAGAAGAAGTTTTGAAGAATATATTTGGGAAAATGTCGGGCTTAACATTAATGGGGAATACCTTAACAACTTGAGATTTGCAGATGACATAGTACTACTCAGTGAATCATGGGAGGAATTACAAAAGATGATAGAAGACTTGAATAGAGAGAGCAGAAGTGTGGGACTGAAAATGAATATGAGTCAAACTAAGATAATATTCAATGAAAATGCAGAGACAACAAATAAGGGTTATGGACAAACCTCTAGAGATTGCTCATGAATATCCGTATTTAGGACAGACAGTAAGTGTTTCCCCAGGACATGAGACCGAAATTAAAAGAGGGATAACCATGGGATGGAGAGCGTTTGGTAAACAAAATGAGATTATGAAAAGTAAGATACCACTTCCTCTAAAATGAAATGTATTTAATCAGATGATCCTACCAGTATTAACTTATGCATTAGAAACTTGGAGCCTTACTAAAGCCTCAGAATATAAGCTAGTTACAACTCAAAGAGCTATGGAAAGCATAATGATGGGAATAACACTAAGAGGCAGAAAAAGAGCAACATGGATACGAGAGAGAACTAAAGTTGAGGATATTCTAACAACAAGCAGGAAAAAGAAATGGGCGTGGGTAGGGCATAAATGAGAATGTCGGATAATAGAAGGACGAAACGAATAACAGAATGGGTCCCTAGAGATCGCAAACGAAGCAGAGGAAGGAAGAGAAGACGATGGATTGACGAGCTAAGAAAATTTGCAGGTATAGAATGTCATAGAAAGACCATAAACAGAAGGGAGAGGAAGGACATGTCTGAGGCCTTTGTCCTGCAGTGAACCAGCAACGGCTGATGATGATGATGATGATATATATGATATATACTACATACATATAATATATATATATATATATATATATATATATATATATATATATATATATATATACCTTCTGACAGTATGAGATGAACATTCCAGGTGTAACACTGGAGGCTATTTTTCGTTAATTTCCTTTAGTGGACACAGCAGTTGCGGACTCTCACAAAATCCTAGAGACGCATATAGAGGAATACGAGTCACAAAATCTTTGTATATTGAATGTCTGTTGAACCAGAATTCTAAATCAATCATTGTTCTATTGAATCCCTCTCAATTTTGTAAATGTTGCAGAATGATGTAAAATCCCGGTAAATTCCCAAAATGTCTGTTAAATTCCGTACGCCAATCCAGCCACCTCGTGGCCACATCTGACATAATTTGCTTCCATCATAAATCTTTTTCATGCTTTCAACAAAATATCTTTATTTGAGTAAGTGTGAATCACGGGAATAATGGAGTGTGCCACTTTCTATAGTTCTACTCAAGTAACTTCAAGAAGGAAGAATTCTCCACTATCTTCCACTGTTACTGAATCATATAACCTGCCTTCTCCAAAAGTCGTGCATTGCCTGCAAGGGACCTGTATTAGCACAGTGTTTCGGGAAGCCGGCCTTGCTCATCTCGGTCTCGATACCGTCATGAAGCAAAACCTAGATGCCAACAATCTGTCTCACTGTCACACACGCGCCCCGACCACCAACTTACAGTCAGCGATGCACTGAACTCTCCTTTGGTTCAGTCATTAGGCCTACAGCAATATTGTGTTCCAGCATCTTCGCTGCAAAAGATGACTAAATAACGGTATATGTCACTAATATCAAAAAAAGAAAAGATAAACGATAATTCTCAATCAAATAACACTCGTTCATTCAAATCTCTTTCAACTCCAACCATACACACACACAGATAGTTAAGAAAGCTTCTCTTTCATAGATGCCACAGTGCTGTGAGTTTCATTTCTACATTGACTGCCCATATCTTTGCGCTACTATGTCATAACTATTTCAGCAGCGAACCTGAAGATACAATTCACAAACAACTGGTTTCCTCTGAGCCACTTCCGCTAATGAAAGTGTGGGTGACACAGAGAGGGGGAGACAGGATACGCTGAATTCGCAGGTAGCGGCAGGGTTTAAAAAGGAAAATTCTAAAGCGATGCTAAACCGCTGTGACTCTCAGCTAAAGCATTTATACTTACATGAGCGCGCTCGCGGACATTCTTATGTATATTTGTGTAGGTAAGTATGTGTGTACACTCATCTGTCAAAATATTACTGTTTTTCTTGAAAATTGAAAAGAATAATTAAAGGTTTAAAACAACTAACCAAAATCAAGAGCAAAAAGCAGACAAAAATATTGTTGTAAACTATCTGGCATTATGGATACAATGAAGCACACGAGAAACAATTTTGTACCGAGCACAAAAACAGTGATTAAACAATAAAGCAAATTGTGAGAGACAGAGGAGTTATGAATAACATGACATTAATGCTATCCTCTTTGAATATAATGGGTACCTTACGAACCACACTTCATTTTCTGGCAAAAGCAGATGATAAACTTCCATTGCTGACTGAATACTTTGAACCCAAATTCTCATTTTGTCGTTGATAAGGTTCCATTCGCAAGTTATAACACAGTATCACCATATATTCTCGGATCAACACCAATGAGCCCAGACAAACTCCGCCCATATTCGACCAAAGATTAACAGTTCACTTGCACAACCATCGATGTAACAATACTTACTATTTTCTTCCCTTTATTCTGCTTGTCACATTTGGGTTCTCTGTACTGAGAAAGCTTGTTTTGAAAGTTAAATTTCTAGGCCTTTTCCACATGAATGTTTTCTCCTTGTAAATAATATTAATAGCAATGATAATAATAATAATAATAATAATAATACAGGTTTTATTGAAAATAATGGCTACCTCAGCCGTGTTTATTTTATACAGGACTTTTCTTTTGTACTAAAATTGGCTATTAAAGCCAAAAGGGGGATTCATGTAAAAAACACGGTATTTGTCCAACTGAATATATTATTCAAAATGTAGTACAAATTGGATCTTAAACCTAATCATTTTGGATTCCGCTCACTCTCCTTCTCTCTTCTTCTTTCAACGTTTCGTCCTTAAACCCATCGTCGGGCAGATGTGGGACTGAAATTCTTGCGGGAGTCCTACAGTATATACTATAGTCTGTTGCACTGCATGGGGACCTTAGGGACGAATTCTGATTGGCTAACTGGCTTAGCTGCTGGTCCCCTGTTGGTGGAGCTAACTAGCCAGTGAGGAGCAGACGCCCCTGAGCAAGAAGAATCCAGAATAAGTAATTTAGTGTCTTCTGTCGATTAGGCTTAAGATCCAATTTGTACTGCAATTTGTATAATATATTTCATTTGACAAATACCTCGTTTTTTACTTAAATCCCCCATTTGGCATTTTAATAGCCAATTTGAGTACAGAAGAAAAGTCAGTAATAGAACAAAAGAGAAACTTCTATGCAAAAACAACACAGCTGAAATAGCCAGGATTTTCAATAAAACCAGCAAATAATAATAATAATAATAATAATAATAATAAAATAAGAAGGCAATAGACCCTTTCTTAAGCATGTCCTGTTAAAAAGGAAAGGAAAGCTGCATTGTGGAAATTAATCTTATATTAGGTCCTCCCAGTTTTCCTTGTGAATCGTTTCTCTTCTACGTTACTATTGGTCAATAACCGGCCACTGTTCATACTATGGCAAATAGAAATATATCAATACCGTTTATACAGCAGCTTTAATCTTTATACAAGTGCAGGTACTTAGAAAGGTGGGATAAATTCAGCAGATGGATTTTGGACACTTCAGGGTATTCCTTTCGGAGTTTCTATTGTCACCGACGTTCCGACTAGCTCGATGGTCATTCTTGAAACGAGTAGACGATTTTTTATACTAGCTCGTTGTTTTAGATTAAACCAGCAGTACGCTGACATGGGCGCTTGCTTCTTGTGCAGCCTGTAACAAAATATGTTGTCTGGAAAGAGACAAAAAATGGGTTGTTATAAGGAAGAGAAAGGAAAGGATGGGCAGGGTTATATACCCTTGAAACACTGTGGTACCCATGAGTAGGAGGAAGAGTTCTACAGTAGAAAGTCCTAGTGCAGTTTTAGAGGATCAGGATGCAAAGGAAACATACTGCAGATAGCGATTGGATGAAAATCTAAGGAGGATACTCCAAAGATTTCACTAACACTGGAAAAATGAAGAATTGGGTGCGAGACTTGAAAGAACAACTGTTATTCCAAACGAGCAGTAGCTGCTTTAAGGTGGGATTTTTGGGTGAGGTGGGGTTCGATGCATTCCAGTTCTGTTCTGTTGACAGGCTTTCTTGTCAGTTTCCTGAAAAGACTTGTGACATCTTCACTTGCAACATTTAAACATACAACTGCTACTGCCCATCATGGCACTCCCTCGGCCAGCCATAGCCTAATTGTTGGGGGAAGAAGTAGAAAGGTGTGAGGAACGGGTAAGGAAAGAGAGAGGGTTGGGTTTTGAGGGTGACACCCTTTTCCTCTTACGTCTAACCTGCTTCCATGGTCTGGGTGTTGGGGATCGCATTGGTGTTGCTGGAGAAGGGTGCCGTGGTTTCACTCACATTGTCTCCTCTTGCTACCTCAATTTTGGAGATGGTCCTCACAGTCTTGAAGGTGGAGCATGCCCTTTATCTTTGTCACTCTGTCAAGTCAGGCACTTAGGCGCTTGTATCAGGCATGGCGTTGAAGGGGACAGTTAAAGCACTTGTCTCTCCTCTCATGTAGGCATTGAGGCATTGCTTCATTGGATGTGGTTTCCTGCACATGCCAGTCATCTCCTTTACAGTGCAGCATTTACTGTAGTGGCCATATCTCTGGCATTTATAGCAACCCCTGGTTGCAATCCCCAGTGGAGAATGATCCCAATACACCAGGGATAACTTGGGGACATAAGTCACCTTTGAAGGTGGTAACGACCTTCCTCGTGGGGTTCCCAGATTTTCCTATATGCCTCTGGGCTCCTAAGACCTTCTGCAACCATAGAATCTGATCTACGGGTACGAAGTTGGTTACTTGCATATAACTGCTCTCCTAACCCACTTAGTTGGATCCAGCAGCCAGAAATAATTTTTGGTGTTGTAATCATGTCAGCATTCTGGTTTGGTTTGTCTGAAATTTTCAATCCTGGATAGTTGGTTTCCAACTCTGCCATTACTGCATAAGCAGTTATTTCCTTTTTAGCAGTCATGCGATATTTCAGTGGGTGTGGTGATAGATTGGTCGCAGGAGAAAGGCTTGAGAGGGGGCCTTCTTTGTTCTAGTTCTGCATCCTCCTCTTGGCTTTCTATGGTTTTTTTACAGTTTTCCATTCTTCATTATCAGGCCCCAACCGGGCTACAGAAGGGCATGATGGCACAGGATCTTCCACTGGTGATATTAGGAGAGAGGTAATCTTGATAGGGGAAGAACTTCATCCTGGGTTTTGAGTTTATCAGGAATATATGGCTCAGCTTCAAAGTGGCCATTTCTGACAATGACACTGTGTTAAAAATACAAGGTCGGGGGATGAAGAATCCTCCATCATCATATGAAAAGTGAAGTGGAGGTAATGGGAATCTATCCTTGCTTAGAGGTGATGTTCTTGGTGACATAACTTAACTGGGGTGCAAGGGGTGTGGGTGGAGGTATATGTAGGGGGCCAGTGTTGCAGTTGAGAGCAGGACTGAATTCTCATGGATCACTGGGGAGTTATTGCCCCTGAGCAAAGCCTTTTCCCGGCCATTGATGGTTGCACCCTTTCCTGCGTGCAAGCAGGGGCAGGAGTAGCTGTACTTGGAGGATCAGTGCCAGTAGATGGATGCTCTTGATTGGTTCATTTGTCATGGATACTGGCGGGTATTGCCCTTTGTGCTGACATCGAAGGGAAGGTTTCCTGAGTGGTATTCATACTGGGTTTCTCTCTCCCTTTGTGTAGGGCTTCCAGGAGGTGTAGGTAGTGATGGTCGGTCATCTGGTCAATTATTTCAGTATTAGAAATGACATCACCTCTTTTTTTCTGGAACAATGGCAACCTCCTGAGCATGGCAAGAGATCCTCTTGAAGAAGTTCATGGTAGGTGCTGAGGCACTCTTGGATGGGGGACTTGTATTGGCAGACCACGCTAATTCTCTTCAAGGGATTCTATGTGGAGAGGGCTGGGTTATTCTGTACCACCAGGCTCCTGGTTTTTCTATTTCCATTTCTCTTTTACTTGAAGTCAGATGGGTTGATGTTGATTTCAATGATGGACTTAAGGGTGCACTTGTTTGCTTTATATTTCTTGCAGAATATTCTTGATGCCATCGGGTGTGTTGGAGTGAAGTTCCTGATGGTACCATCTCTTCATAACTCTTCTAGTGCACCTATCCACATCCCAATTTGTATGTCATTGATGAGAAACTGGGCAATATGTTCTAGCTCTGCATCTGTATCCTTTCAAGAAGAGCAGTGTGACAGAGCTCTTCTGATGAAGATGCTGATGGCAGATTGTTTATATCTTTATGGATACTCACTCTCTCCAGGTTCTTGGGTTTCATATGCACCTTGGTAATGAAGTGCTCCTCCTATTGCTCGACGAAGACATCAAGGAGGGGGAGGCAGCGGTCACATAAAGTTGAGACAACTGTGAGTGTGGAAGGTGTATCTCAAGTCACTTTATCTCTTCTGTCCCAGTACTGATGAAGTGTCATTGATATATAGTACATACATTTGTGGCTTCTCTATGTTGGTCAAGACTCTATGCTCGACGGTTCTCATATAGAAATCAGTGAAGAGAACACCACGACCAAGAGAACACAGTACTCTCCTGTCTATTTTGGTGTACATAAATGATGAACCTAATGGATGTATTCGGGACATTTAAGGATGGAATGGTAGGGTCCCTGTAAATGAGATCCAAAATGATTTGGATTGTTTTGTTTACTGATGCATTTGTGAATAGGGACCCCACATCCATTGGGGCAGTGATTTATCTATGGGGCGTTGCTCTAAGGACTCCCAAAAATTTACTGAGGACTTCAGGCTGTGGTCACCAGGAACATATGGGGTGAGGATGGTGTTAAGCCTCCTGGCTAACTTGGTAAGTCAGGGTGGGGATCTGGCTGATAATGGGGTGCCCTGCTTATGTATTTTCACACTCCTATATATGTAACCAAAATCATAATCACCAACTGGCAAGTTGAGATCATTAGAGGCAACAATAACAGTTTCAATGATTCTTTTGGCCTCACTCCTGATGTCGTTCCTGTTATAATATGTCGTTCACCTGGATCTCATCTAGCTTCTGGTGATATTCCTTGGTGTGGATAAAGGCATACATGGTGATCGTATCCATCCTACAGATGGCAATGTCATCACGATCTCATAGTTCCTTGACTGCTTCCCTCAGACACCAGTCAATGATGTTTTTCGATAGTTGCCATGCTTGGTGAGGGCCTCGGTGAGGAGGGGTTGCAGGACATCAGTCATATGGAGAGTGCCTTGCTCCTTAGACCTGTGGATAGTGTCAATGCTGCTAACTGTTTCATTTTCTTCCAAAGCACTTTTGGTGGGGAGGTTGGGGGGGGCGGGGGGTGGGGGGGGGGGGGGGGGGGGGGGGGGGTGGGGGGGGGGGAGGGGGGGGGGGGGGGGGGGGGGGGGTTGGGGGGGGGGGGGGGGTGGGGGTGGGTGGGGGGGGAAGGTTGCCCAGCGTTCAGGGGTCACTACTGTGGTAGTGGAGGTTGTCCCGTTTATAATGAAATTTCTTTAGTTCTTAAATGAGTATGGTCCTCTCCTGCTCCTTGGTGGTCAGCTGTCATTGTAGCCGAGTCCTCCTGAAGCTCCTCGTCATCTCCCTCTCCTTCACGTCCTCATCGTGCAATGGAAGGAGTGCTTCCCTACAAGGGTGTCTCTGAAATAAGCAAAACTGGGAATGTGACTTTATGGAGAGAGTGAGTGCAATGAGAGATGTAAACAATCTGCCATCAGCGCCTTCATTAAAAGAGCTCTCTTGCACTGCTCCTCTTGGAAGGACATAATTACAGAACAAGAACATGCTACCAAAGCTCTCATCAATAAGGGACATACATACTGGGACTTGGAAAGTGTATTAGAAGAGTTATGAATAGATGGTACACCATCAGGAACCTCACTCCACCACCCCTTATGGCATCAAGCTCTTCTATAGGGGAATATTCCACAATAAATATAAAAAAGGAGAACCTGCTCCCCAGTTCTCCATTGAAGGCAACTTCAACCTATCAAACCGCAAGAAAGATATCAAGTTTGTTATGTTTTACCGAAAAATGAAAACCAACAACTTGGTGATGAAGGATAACCTGGCCCCTTCCTCACAGGATCCCTTGAAATGGACCAGCGTGGGCTACTGATACAAATGCCCTGTCTGAGAGTGCCTTGGCACCTACATCAGTATGACTACTATGCACCTCTCCCAGAGGATCTGCCATGCCCAGGAGGGTGCCATATATATATAATCATTCTAGGACCACCCAAAATTCCAGAAAGAATAATTTGGCGACATCATCTCTAATATTGAAATAATTATCCATATGACCAAATTATGCCTATGCCTCCTGGAAGTCCTCCACATCAGGAGAGAGAAACCCAGTCTGAATACCACTCAGAAGACCTTCTTCCTCCCCGACGTCAGCATGAAGAGCAACACCAGCTGTATCCATGGTGAAGAAACCATTCAGTAGCGTCCATCTACTGGCAGCAATCCCCCAGTGCCACTACCTCCACCCCTGCATCCTCCAACGCTCACACACAGGAATGGGTGCAACCATGGGTGTCTGGGAGAAGGCTTCATTTAGGGACAATCCTCTAGCAACCAATGACAATTCAGCGCTGCTCTCGACCGCAACTCTGACCCCTTATATATACCTCTACCCAAACATTCTTGAATAAAAAATTGTTTCACCCATCTTGAGAATGATCATCGAGCTGGTCGGAACGTTGGCGACTAAAGAAACTCCGAAAGGAACACCCTGAAATATTCAGAATCCACGTGCTGGGAAGCCTAAGGATTTATTCCATCGTATTACAAATCCTGTAGCTTAGTACGGGATAAAACTAGAATAAACGGTGCTAATATAATTCTCCTTATCGGAGTATGAACATTGGCCAGTTATTGAACAACATTAAAGTAGAAGAGAAACGAACCGCAAGGAAAATTGAGAGGAATAATAATAATAATAATAATAATAATAATAATAATAATAATAATAATAATAACAATTGATATCTGTAATTGCTAATCTTAAACGACATAATGGAGTGCATATCCAAGAAAACCCAAGGCATAAATTTGGAAATTCACTCGATGTTACTCTGTGTACACAAGTGAATGGATCATACCTCTACGTCCCCTCAAATTACTTCCACTTCCTTATCGTGTTCTTTTCTTCTCCCGATTTTCAGGAGATGTTTGAAATCCCGTTAACCCGAGAGCGATGCCTGCACCAGACAGCCCCACCACCCATCAACTTCTGCCGGAAATTTTCTAAATTCTTTGACCATCATAGGTCTGCACTTCCTTGAGACAAAACAAAACAGAGAGAGAGAGAGAGAGAGAGAGAGAGAGAGAGAGAGAGAGAGAGAGAGAGAGAGAGAGAGAGAGAAATGATGAAACTAATGATCCGCGCTCATTTAACATCTGCTAAAAAAATTAGTTGAAAGATTGTCTTCAGTTCTGGCCTTCTTTAAATTATTAAAAAAAAGGGCTGAAAGAAGTTTTAATGCAGGTATTGATTGACTAGATATAATCAGTATTCATAAAAAAACTGCGAATACCTTTTAAAATCCTTAAATGATTGTTTGCTGCGTTATGTATTTGACTTTAAAAACACCAGATGTCGAGGTGTAATTCCTTCTCTATCATCTTGAAGAATAATGATAAAGAACTGGCTTGCAGAAAGTACTAATGACAATTGTCAAGATGGTCAGTCTCGCACAGCGTCATGGCACAATCATTAATTCCACTTAGCGATTTCAGCTATCTAATGCTAACGTTATTTTTATCAACAAATTCAGAAAACCTGCGAGATTCAGGGAAAGTTTGGTTCTGGGTTGTTGATGGTTTTATTGAGCTATCAATTGATTATCTTCCTCAAGAGCGGATTCCTATTCTGAAACATAAAATTGGGAAGGTGTGAAAATCTGCGGGAACAGGAACCTTTCCCCCAACGGAGCATTCGAACGCTCAACCTCGAGCTTCAATGTAACAGAATAGCTGCATCGAGGGATAAAATGAAGGCAAAGATGTCGCTTTACGGTGACATCAACAACTACTAGGTAAAATAAAAAAAGTTTAATAAAAATTATTTAATATGAACACAATATTTTGGGGGGTTTTAGCCTCTTTTTGATGACTTGCTTTTGTTTCAAAAATCATTTCAAAAATTGCCTAAAAATAGAACAATGTATGTTACACAAAAAAGGTTTAAACAAAAAATCCGTGACGTCTTACTACGTCACAACTATGACGTGATGGTAACTCATAAGATGCCAATGAATATGAAATGAGGATGAGTTTGCCATAAGCCTTCCATGCAGCAATTTAGTTGATATTATCATCGAACGCTGTGCCAGTTCACTTACTAAATACGTTTCATGACTTTCTGAGTTCTAGTTCTTATTTAGAGAGTCTATCGGTCTCAAAAACAAAGGAAATGATGAATCAGCCATAAGAATGTCTAGGACATTATTACAAGTGAATAACAGGACATTGTACGAGGGTTATTCCATTTTTTCAGATTTTATATTAAAATCATTTCCGTACATCACACACACGTACTTGCATAACATATGCGTACATGTGCAAATAGTATATCCAGAGAGAGAGAGAGAGAGAGAGAGAGAGAGAGAGAGAGAGAGAGAGAGAGAGAGAGAGAGAGAGATACTTTTCTTTTTCAACTTATCCAGGAGCGCAAGAGGCACAATATTCGATGACTACGTTTCCTGACGAAGCCCAGAAGCTGATGTATTCAATCAAGGAGAAAATTGTGGGGAGATGGAGACATTTAACATTACGAATATGGGAAAACCTTGCGATCATGAACGTCTTCCTCATTTAATCAATCCTTGTAGATCACGCTGGATCAAAGAGCCATTTACATCTGAACCAGAGGTTTGATTACTCAAGTTTGGCTTCACCCGGTGGAGTTTGGTCCCAAAAGTTTGCAACACCCAAGCAACATTTCGGTAAAACTTGCTGGAGTTGACTTCGCTTACACATTTGCTTCGAAAAGTCTCGTCATGATAGCCTACATTACAAAGATTTCCTACACGGAATCTTTAACAGCTGAAAGAACACAAATTCTATTAATATTATTATCAACCTGTGTTAAAGATGAATGCCTATATTGTGTCTATAATATAAATAATACGTCAACAAGTGAATTTTTTCGACTGATTTATATAAATTGAAGTACGTAATAATAAAAAACTGTAATAAAACACTTTTATCAGCACCATCATCAGATATATATATATCCAGAAAAGAGGAACGTGGAAAAATACGCAAGAAAATATACAGAAGGAAAAATAAAACTTCTGAGGAGAAAAAACGCATTCTCCCAACAAAGCAATAAACGACTCAGCAATCCCAAGAAGGACAAATTTCAACTCTCGCCAAAGAATGAAACGATCTTATGAAATTCGACTTAATCATAACTATTTCAATGCTGACGCCAGCAGCGTCTTTTCAGCTCGACAACCGGCCTCCCCCCCCCTCACCACATTCACGTTAAGAAAAATTGAACAATCTTGACCGTCTCAGTATTTTCTGTGAGAGAGAGAGAGAGAGAGAGAGAGAGAGAGAGAGAGAGAGAGAGGTATAAAAACGACACAGATTGCCTAATAACAGGTTGAAGATTTATAGTTCATGAAATAGACAATATGAATGAAAACGTGAAACCAAAAACCGAAACGCTAAGCTCAAGTCCAAGTGCACACACACACACATATATAATATAAAAATATAAAACATTAAAATACTATCTGTTAAAAAAGAATTCTATCTAATCAAGATAGCCTCTAAAATCACCAAAAGGGTAGATTTTAGAGCATTATATTTCGAAGACAATTGTCTTCCTCAATGGACAGGTAATGGATTAAGAGGTACAGAACAGTGCCATTTATACAGTTGAAGGAAAGTTCCAAAAGTCAGCCGCTACATCACTGATGTTGGCAGCTTCTTCTTAATCTCGTTTACTACTGGTTGGAGGAAGATTTTATCAATCAGATCTGAATCCCAGGCTCCTTTTGAGAGGTTCGCTGTATACCTTTGTTTAATCAATTCCAATTCTGCCATCTGGCTTTTGAACTGATAATCGGTACTATAATTTATCCATGACACATTCCAAATTATTTGATGATTATAATTATTTATATGGTTAAAAACAACTGAGCTCTGTTGGCCATATCTTATTAAACTTTTGTGTTGTCTTGGCGAGCGTAATTTACCTGTAAATCCAATATAGGATTTGTCAAAATCTAGGCAAGGGATACTGTATACTTTTGTGTATTTGGGGAGTGGCTTTTGTTGGACATTGAGTAGGGATTTGGCTAAGGTATTTGGGTATGTAAAGACAAAAGGATTAGAATTTTCAAGCATGTGTGTCAACATATTAATCCTGTCCGAGTGAGGGATTTTGACTTTATTGCTGGGCATCTCCCCTGTCAAGTTTTGAAGAGGATGGTAGAAAATGATGTTTGCTTTAAAGATAGCTTTCCAACAAAAGTCAGCCTGCAATGACAAAGGAGTATATGAAATCCCTTGCCTTGACTATATTGGATTTACAGGTAAATCCCTTTTCCAAAGACTAGCTTGAAAGTGTCTTCTATAATTTATAGCCAGATGGCAGAATCAGCACTGATTAAACAATGAAATACGATGAACCTCTCCAAAGGAGCCTGGAATTCAGATCTGATTGATAAAATCTTCCTCCACCCAGTAGTAAACGAGATTAAGAAGCTGCCAACAGGAGTGACGTTGTGGCCGACTTCTGGGACTTTCCTTCAGCTGTATAAATAGCACTGTTCTATACCTCTTAATCCATTACCTGTCCGTTGAGGAAGACAGTTTTCTTCGAAATATAACGCTCTAAAATCTGCACTATTGCATTTGTATGTGTGACCTTCAATATATATATATGTATATATGTGTGTGTGTGTGTGTGTGTATGTATATATATAAATAATATATTATATATATATATATATATATATATATATATGTGTGTGTGTATATATATATATATATATATATATTAATATATATATATATATATATATATATATATATATATATATATATATATATAAATACAGGGTGTCCATAAAGTCATTCCCTGATTAATAAAATTAATAACTTCAAAATGATTGTGGATATGATCGTACAACTTTCACATTCTGTAGAGCAATTACTAAAGTTTCTTTTGTTTGCCTACAGATGCCACTGATCACTCTATCCGCCATCTGAGTCAAGAATAGCAGAGATGGTGTCATTGCAGGAGAAAGCCCAGTGTGTGTTACGGTATAACGAAACAAAATCACCTGTTGCAGTTCAACTCAATTTCAAAAATGAGTATCGTCGAGATCCACCAGATGTTAAAAGCATTAAAGACTGGTATAAAAAGTTCACAGAGACTGTAAGTGTTGAGTGATGCATCCGTTGTTACTGTGCGCGACGCCTTCCAGTGCAGTCCTAGAAAATTGGTTCGTTGTGCTTCTATCGAACTACGTATGCCTCTTAGCACAGTGCATAAAGTATTGCACAAACGCCCACACCTGCACGCATACAAGGTTCATTTTGTTCAAGAATTAAAGCCAAATGGCAGACCTCAACGTGAAGCATTTGCTACAGAGATTATTAGTCGTATTGACGAAGACAATGATTATATTAAGCATATTGTTTTTTCTGATGACGCTACCTTTCATACATTTGGCAAGGTTAATAGGCATAACATACGCATTTGGGGATCAGAACACCCACATGTTGTGATTGAACATAAACGAGACAGCCCCAAAGTGAATGTTTGGTGGGGTCCAATGCACGACAGGGTTAATGAACCTCTTTTCTTTGCTGAACCCACCATATCAGCAATTGTTTATCAGGACATGCCAGGAGCATTATGCTGCACCTCCATTAGAAGAGTTTCAGCCAAGGGTACTGTTTCAGCAAAATGGGGCGCCTTCATACCATACTGGGGGTTTGGTTGTTCGTAACTTTCTGGATGCAACTTTCCCCAACCGCTGGATTGGGAGAGATGGCCCAACAGAATGGCCACCACTTTCACCTGACATTACCCCTCTTGATTTTTTCTTATGGGGTTATATCAAGGATAAAGTGTACAGTACACCAGTACCTAATGTTAAGACCTTAAAATCAAGGATAACAGCAGCTCTAGCAACGGTAACTATGGAGATGTTGGAGAATACCTGGCGTGAGTTAGAACTTCGCTTAGATGTTGAAATTTATTAGTAATGTAAAAAAACTCCAGTCATTGTTGCTGAAATTGAAGAAAACCTTATACACCTACCTAACATGGTTTGTGTGTAATAAAGGTTTGAAATCCGGAAAGACTTTATGGGTAGCCTGTATACACACACACACACACACACACACACACACACACACACACACACACACATATATATATATATATATATATATATATATCATATATCTATATCTATCTATCTTTTTTATTTCTATATTATATATATATATATATATATATATATATATATATATAGATATATATATATATAATTCGTGTGGAGTGGCATAGCCTTACATACGACACGTATATTGGTAGACAATTAAGATTTCCTTTCTTATTCATATTTATTTCCTAACGTTTCGTAATTTTCATTTATAATTACATCTTCAAGGGCTCTACAGTAAATAAAAACAACACATAATTAGCATAAATGTTAGACATTTGTAAAAAAAAAAAAAAAACCCTGACACATTAAAATTCCCGAAGCAAAACAACGTACTGGACCAACCTTCCACCAGAGTAAAAGAAACATTGGTGTAAAGAAACTAAAAAATAAAAAAGATGAAAAGTACACCTCAAGACAAGAAAAGGGTAAAAGCTGTTGACTGCTTGTTTAATGTGGGAGCCAACAAGGACTCCAAAATGGACAATTCCTGGATGTTGGGTGTTTGTCCGATGACTTTAAAATCTTATTTCAGTGTATGCTTTGCAGCTTCTAGCATGAGTTCTTATATTGGAATGTTCCGGGTTCGTGAGTCTGCTGCCTGTCCGGAAACAGACCTCTCTATGACAGTCGATGCGTATATATACTATATTTATACACACACACACACACACACACATACATATATATATATATATATATTATAATATATATATATATATATATAATATATATGATATATATATGTATATTAGCATAATTTGGTTTCACTGTAATGTTATTCAGCTTACACCGCAATGAGGTAATTTGCAATAACCGAGTGAAAACTTACAAATTTATAGAATGCAATAAGATTCCTTGCAAAGTTTCCGCATAATGGTAAAGTTCGGAGTCCGAAAAGCACATTTAATTAAACAAAGAACTGACCGTATAATTAAGTAAATACTTCCAGTTGCACAGCCTCCCCCTCCACCCGCCTCCCCTTCTCGTTGAAACGCTCATGACTGTGGCGTAAAGCAAGTTAGGAGGCCTCTCCCTCTGAAGCTATGTTACGATTTCACACAACCCGGCGACAAGCTTGATTCTGTCCTACATGAACTCAATTATCTGATGAATAAATGCTATTTATTACCCTTTCCTTTCGTACACGAAAAAACGTCTAGTTCCAGATGATGATGGTGATTACCATACCATAGCGAAAAAATCGACCTCCGGATGTCATTCAAGTTCGTCGCGCTAAGAAATCAGGTATTACCAGTTTCACATAGTATATAAAGGCAAAGAATCCTTTTTCCGATTCGGGGTGAGCTAATAGCCACCTTCAAATTCCCTATTCTAATACAGAGAGAGAGAGAGAGAGAGAGAGAGAGAGAGAGAGAGAGAGAGAGAGAGAGAGAGAGAGAGAGTTTCGTATTCTGGAGGGGAATTCATTACGAAATACAGAAAGTATTGCCGAAGTAATCTATTCATTGCCACGCATTCAACTTGCTCAGAAAGAGCAATAGCCGAAAGGAAAACTATTGACAATAAACAAAAGTGTCCGCGGGAGTAATTTCTATTTTCATAATTCCCGATGCTTCCGGATTTTCGTCGTTCTTCAGTATTAATCTGAATCGGGGAGAATCCATAAATCATCCTTACAGAAAATGAATTGGACTGCAGATGACTTTCGATACAGAAGGTAGGCCAGGCTTTGAGAGCAAAAATTTATTAAAATTACAAATGACTGTTAAGATGATGGTAAGTAAACAGCAACAGAGACTTCAAATAAAAAGAAAAAACCGCGTTACAACAAGGAAGAAAGTCCAAGAGAGTAACATCTCTCTCTCTCTCTCTCCCTCTGCTGTAAAGGTCCAAAGCAGGGCGGGTGAGTGCGTGTGGCACAATTTTTACACCGTACATGCACGGCCAGATGTTAAGAAAAGTGAATCAGTGGTCTCGTTAATTAATAACAATAATAATAATTCAAGCAGAGTCTGCTACAAAGGATCAAGAAATGGGCAACTTTCTGTTTCAATACATCTTGTGGATGTCAGGGGTGACTGCAGAAGCTCTGATCCCCATGTTCTCTCCTTCCAACAGCAGAGGAGTTGTAATAGTATATAGATATAACGAGCACAATCTACGGAAACAAACTGCATGTTTAGACTTGACATCTTCTCGGCCGATATGCAACTGTTACTTATCACTGGCCCTTCCTTGTACAAGTTCTTGGAATGAAAGTACACTGGTCCGAGCCAAGGGACGGTCATAATGTCCATACGCTCATCATTTACTAATAATCTAGATACTTTTGACAAGAGTACTGACATTTTTGACGATAATGGAAATAATAGTAATCATATCATAAACTGCTGCATTTATGAAAACAAAATGAATAACCGAATAAAATGATAAGGCGATGAGCAGATTCTGAATGCCTAGGTAAGGTTTGTACGGAAGGCCAAAAGTGCAGGAATAATGTTGTGAGTAAGAGAGAAACGAAGGAAGAAAAGAGAAGGCATGCAGTAGTCGCAGTAGCAGCAGTAACAGCAGCAATGTGAAACTTCAAATGGAAACGGCCGACGAAATGGTCATTGTGATAATCTTGTTTAGTGGGACGAAACAGAATGAAACAACCCAATGAATGTTTGTCTAACATAAAAACATAATATCTGCAGATCACAAGAAGCAACATAAGAAACAAATACGGTCGTTGAAAAAGCTTCCGGTAAGGGGGAAAAAGAGAAAAAACATTGAACAAAGGTTTGCAATATGCAATGAATACTGAATGAGGTAACGGGAGAGAGAGAGAGAGAGAGAGAGAGAGAGAGAGAGAGAGAGAGAGAGAGAGAGCTAAGGTCAAAATTCACAAGAGAAAGGAAGGTCACAAATGAAAGAAGAAACAGCAAAAGGACTTTAAATCTTTTTGACGGCGGAAAGAGGGGAGAGCGTGCAGTAAGAATTCAATAAACAAACAGGGAAATCTACTGTAAACAGAAAAGGAATTGTAAAAATGAATACCTGAACAATTATGTATAAATGCCAGGGGGAAAAATCACGTTAGAATGGGAAGGTAAGCCATGCAGAAAAAAGAAATAAAAAAAAACATTGTATTTGCTTATCACGACGCAAAGGCCATGCGGACGAGCAACAAAATGTCCTAAACTAGTCCAAGCCCGAAGAAAGAATGACTAAGAGGAGAGGAAAGAAGGATAGAGCTTGACTCATAAGGAAACGACAGGTCCTCACCCTAAGAGCAGAAACACGGACGCACGAAAAGACTTCCTGGAATGGTAGTCACTCAAAAACGTTATGCAGCATGTTCTAGAAGTTTTCGTTCACCTAATAATAATTTACTCTTTTGATATATAAAATGAAATGTGTTTTTCTTATTCGATTCTGGTTATTAATCATACGGTTAACTATAATATAAAACAGAATGGTGAGTAAAAAATTCATATTACGGAAAATAACGAAACATTCTGACAAATTTCGTGCCAGGTGATTTGCCAAAAGAGTCAAAGAAGAAACCATATTTTTCGAATCCAAATAAAGCATCTTAACAAATTAAATAATACTGAATAATCAAGGTTAAAAGTTAAGTATATCTTAGTTTTACCAGACCACTGAGCTGATTAAACAGCTCTCCTAGGGCTGGCCCGAAGGATTAGATATTTTTACGTGGCTAGGATCCTGTGGGTTACCTAGCAACGGGACCTACAGCTTATTGTGGGATCCGAACCACACTATATCGAGAAGAATAATCAAGGAAATTATATAAATAAAGATAGAAATAATTCTACCATAATCGCTGTAAAAAAAAATGGCATAACGTCGTATGTTATCGTGCCACACTCGGCAGGGAAGTTGAAGTGTCTCGTAGTCGTCACTTGCACCGATAAGATGGGCAACAGACTCTATCGTAGATATTGCTCGGCAGCTTGGCGTAAACAAAACAACCGTGTATAGATGGATACGGCAACAGAGAGAAAGAGAAATATAATGAATCTATTGAAAAAATTGGAGGACGAACCCCTGGTTGCTCTTATGTTGAAGATCATCATCGGATGATCAATGAAGGAGCTCCGCATAACTCCCCCGACAACCAGTGTTGCTATAAAGAGAGAACATTGTGCTCTCCCTTCAAGTTGATGCCCAAACCATCCGTCACAGGCTATAGGAGGCCAAGATATTATTTCCTCCTCACATTCCTGCGAAGAAACCCTTCATAATAGAGAAACACAAAGAAGACAAGTTAGGGTTTGCGTTACAAAGTTACCCAGTGGACGATGATTTCTGGAAGAAAGTCATTTTTTTGCGATGAAGAGGAGACATCCTCCACTGATGAGCATCGTACTCTTCTTCACTACTGGCATTTAACATTAACTAAATTAATGCCGATCTTCTTGCAAATTTTAATTCTTTAGAAGCTTAGATAATAAGATATACAAAAGCAAGCATTATATATTCAGATAATTTGCGATAGGTATAAAATTGATAGGCCTAAGTAGCAATGGAAGAAATCAGAAAATATTATGTATATATATATATATATATCTATATATATATATATTATATATATATATATGTGTGTGTGTGTGTGTGTGTGTATGTGTGTGCGTGTGTGCGTATAAGAATGCGATTATATTCTACTAGCCGTCGGAGCCTGTTGGCGGGCAACCGAAGGCCGGCCATTGTTTGAAATCATCGTTATTTTTCACCGTAGAAGAAAAGAACTTATTTGGAATCCTAGTGAAACGTTCTATCAGAATAATACTTTCTTGTTTCTCTACGAATAATAATAAAGAAGTTAGCATGGTCGGATATTCGAATCAAAATTGCTCCCGGTTAAAACCATTCCCCTATAAAATCTACATACTATATGGTCCGACTTTGGCTCAATTCTGTCTAGTGGTTTCGCCGCCAAAAGCAAATAGACATACATACTCGTACATAGTCAGACCGTCAGCTTTATAACATGTATTACAAAAATAGACGTGAAATTTTTTAGTCTAGTCTACTATATATTACATAAGCAGCCAGGAAAATAGGCCTAAATGTCATCAATGAATATATATATATATATATATATATTATATGTATAATATATATATTATATATATATATATATATATATGTGTGTGTGTGTGTGTGTGTGTGTGTGTGTGTGTGTGTGTGTGCGCGTGTCTACAAAGCTCACGCATATAAAAGAGATAAAACATAAAGATAGTGATGGCCTTTGGAGATGAAAATATTGCAACATAAAAACAGTAATGACCTATGAAGCATCATAGTATAGTAACATCCTTATGACAACAATATCGAAAAAAAATCGGTTTATGGAAACTCCAAGTAATTTCTCTGGCGCACCAGTGGTGTCTGAGTTTGTTCATGCACTAACAACGGAGTTGCCAAATAACGCCAGTCATTGTCACTATTATAAGCAGTTGTCCAAAGAGTTTTGAAGTATGTTGCAAAGTGACATCGACTAAACCTTGCCCTCTGAAGATCAGTGGTTTCCAAAGGTGACCTGACAGGCGTCATAAAGCTATTTGGTAATAGGAAATGTGTATTCATATATTGCACCCATATATTAATTTTTCTGTGAGTGTGTGCAACACCGACCATTTACAGGGAATGAATTCTACATTTAGACTGACCGTCGTACAGCCCAGAACCAGCCTCTTCACCTCATACCTTTTTACAAATACGCAGAACGAATTGACATTTGGTCTAATTTTCTCAACTAGGTACCATTCATGATCGGACTTTGAAGCCTCAACCATCTTTTAAAACTATGGGAAAGACAAAGAAGATCAAGATAAGAGGCAAGAGTAAGGTAGAGTTACGGATAAACCTTTGTTTCAGTTCTATCGATGAGCCAGACCAAAGGTGGAGAATTCCAGGTTAATGTGTTGCGAAAGCCTCTCATGACAGCAATCAAATGGTGGAAAAGTCCAGCACGAAGTCGAACAGAATGGTTCTCATTACAGATCAATCTGTGAAGAACTCCAGGTTGAAAATTTAAAATGTTTGGTGAGAGGCTCCCGGTACTAGAAATGAACAGGTAGACAAATCCCACGTTAAGCCTTTCATGATGACTTTCATCCTACCTAAAATGTTCCAGAATTCCAGGTGAAGACTATGTGAACCGCTCTCGTTAGTGGTCTAAAATGTTCAAGAATTCCAGGTGAAGACTTTGTGAATCGCTCTCGTTACTGTCTTCTAAAAATGTTCAAGAATTCCAGGTGAAGGACTTTGTGAACCGCTCTCGTTAGTTGGTCCTAAAATGTTCAAGAATTCCAGGTGAAGACTTTGTGAACCGCTCTCGTTAGTGGTCTAAATGTTCAAGAATTCCAGGTGAAGACTATGTGAACCGCTCTCGTTAGTGGTCTAAAATGTTCAAGAATTCCAGGTGAAGACTTTGTGAACCGCTCTCGTTAGTGGTCTAAAATGTTCAAGAATTCCAGGTGAAGACTTTGTGAACCGCTCTCGTTACTGGTCATCAAGAGGTGGAGAAATCCTATGCCAAGTTTTCAGCATGAATTTCATTATGCGCCAAAGAGTGAAGAATTTCAGATTAATTAAGGTTTTGTGAAAGGCCCTCGATACAGGTAATAATAAGGTAGATAATCCTACCGTCGGTAATGCTTCCAGAATGATTCTCATTACGGACCAAGGATGAAGAATTCCAGGTTGAGGATGTGTGAAATCTCTCGCTACAGGTATTCCAAATTTGGAGAAATCTTGCGCGAAGGCTTTCATTATACGTAGATCAAAGGGTGAGGAATTCCAAGCTAAGGGTTTGTAAAAGGCTTTCATTAGAGATCATCTAAAAGTGAAGAAATCCTACGCTAAGACTTTTAGAATGTTTCTATTACAGGCCAAAAGGGGAAGTATTCCTGGTTAAGGTTTTGCGACAGGCTCTCGTTGAAGAAAATCCAAATGTGGAGAAATACCAGGCTGATGTTTTCTGAATGCTTCTCTCTCAGTATATAGGTAAGTATTCAAAAGGTGGAAAAATCCCGTAGTAAGGCTTTCCGAATGTCTCTCATTAAGTATCAAGAGGCGAAGAATTCCTGCAAAGTTTTGTGAAGGGTTCTTACTACAGGCAATCAGAAAGCAAAGAAATACTACGCTAAAGCTTTTAGAATAGCTCTCACTGCAAATCAGAGGGTGGAGGAATCCAAGTTCAAGCTTCCTGAAAGGCTCTCATTACAGGTTATCAAAAGGTGGAGAAATCCTTTGTAAATGCTTCCAATTTATGTCTCTCATTACAGATCAAAGTGTGAAGAATTCCAGGTAAAATTGTTGTGAAGAGCTTTCATGACGGGTCCTTTAAATCAAATATGATTCAGAGTAATCTAATAACTTATTTAACTTGTCCAATATAAAGATTTAAAAAACGAATTTAGAGCAAGTGGGTTTGAATAACTTTAAGACAAAACCAAAGATATATTTGTAGTAGGAGGTGCAATTATTGAAGACTAATGTTATCGTGTGCCTAATGGTATTTCTTGCTTAAATGTGAAACTAATTATACTGTACACACACGCACACACATACATACACACACACACACACACACACTTACACAACACACACACACACACACACACACATATATATATATATATATATATATATATCATTAATATATATATATTATATCCATTATATTTCTTAATAATATATATTAACACAAACTTCCATACTCCCTTTCCCCTTCAAAGGACTGAGGTCTGTTATTCGGTAAACCTGCAAGGGTGAGGCTGCTATCCCCGCACTTTTTTCTGTCCCTCGGATGCTAATACCCATTTAAAAGGATGAATGAGTGTGTGGCATGGTGGGGTGACAGTGAACCACGACGCCATAAGAGGAGAGTCAGAAAGTGTACCACTCAACCAGTTTCGATTCCGGTTGTGATAATATGGATACTTACCAACGACGGACAGGTAAAACGATGCGGTTGCAGTTCTTCCCTGCGAATCAGAGGCTGTGCAGGTGTACTTGCCGACATCCTGATCTGCTTCCACAGTTTGAATAACCAGCGTCCCATCCCCACGGGGAGACCTTCTAGCAGTGGGAGTCAGCGGCCTGTTGTGCAGCATCCAAGAAACAGAAGTGATAGGGTATCCTGCCACAGGGCAGATGAGAGTTGCCTCAGTGGCCGCAGCCACGCTCACGTTGGCTTGAGTTCGACTAGTCGGAGGACCTGGTTTTGGGAGTAGAATAAAGTGCAGTTGAAGATGTAGGTGACCTCTTGAAAAGTACACTATTGGTCATAACAAATGAGTGAACTGAATCAAAGTATGGGCTTTACGCCTTCAAGCGATAGGAACACAAACAAGAGCATTTATAGACTATTTTCCGTTAAATCAAAATCAATGACATATAATACTGTTGACGATGACTTCAAGTCAAATTTCACATTCCTAAAGGGACAGGAAGAGAAGATCATTCAGATTTAGAAAGTATTTCTCAATGCATTACTACAGTGGGGACCACAAATTAAAGTAATTCATGAAGCATCACTAAGCAAAGAAGGGCATTTCCCGTTGCCCATTTCTCCCATTTACTAAGAGGATCATCGGACCTCACTATGAACCATTGCTGCTCGCACCAGATCCTTTTGACACTGGAAAGTTACTAACATCATTGACAGCATCTATTTTCACCTACAGCTGGGAATGCCTCAGAGCAATATAACCCAGTAACCTACATCTTTATTTAGACGTGTTGAATTAAAATTGATTTTTTCTACACCAAATTAAGGCAGGCGGTTGTTTCATAATGAGTACCTACACTTCAGGGAAATCCTTTATTTTTCTCCTTTCAAACAAACATACGTACATAGTCAATGTGTTATGACACCTAATAACCGAGTATTATCAAGATAAGGCCATTTTATGATAAATTTGTTTTCAGAAAGAATGTACAAATTGGCATATCTTTCTGAAAACAAATTTATTATAAAATGGCCTCTTAATGATAATAATCAGTTAGTAGATGTTATAAAAAATTTACTGCGCATTTAATTAATCATATCATAATCAAATTACAGGCTAGAATCAATGTCACATAATGAAGAACCCCTTGGAAATAATCTGTAAACTAAGGCAACAGCTGTTAGACCAGAAAAAAATCTCACCATAGACATTGAGCCTAGCTCTGTGCTGGACTCTTCCCGCCATGCTGGCTGCTAAGCAAGTGTACACTCCGCCGTCCAAGTACTCCGCCCGGGTGATGTTTACTTGGCTCACAACTTGGCCACTGTCGTCTACCCAAGATCCAACACTGACGCGCCCTCTACCATAGTGGTTGGTGGGGGTGATGATACGCCCGTCCAGTGTCCATGTGATTTCAGGCGTTGGGTGACCGAGGGCGCTGCATTTTATAGACACAGTCTGACCCCGCTGGATGGTTTGTTCTATGAAAGTGTGGCGCAAGGTAGGGGGAGAATCTGCAAGGCAAAAACAATTTCAGAGATAATTGAAAGACAACAGACTGTTCATAATCTGAAGGAATAATAAATCCCTCGGTTTACCTTATCAGAGAAGTGACAGTTCACTGACTTCATATCATGATAGGGAAAGGTGAATCGTTTACCTTACTCTTGACCAGCGTCATAGAAAAGTGATCGTGCAAACAAAGCATAATCCTGCAGTTCAGTCGATGGTGCAGCTTCTATATTTATCAGGAGAGAGAGAGAGAGAGAGAGAGAGAGAGAGAGAGAGAGAGAGAGAGAGAATTGCCACAGAATTGAAATGAATACCATACAGAAACTGAACCTATAATAATGACAAAGTAAGACACTGGATTTAATCCTTCCGTTCGTAGTAACATCCGTACAAGAAGTACAGCTAAAGAAGTGAATAGTCTCCCTATTTCATCCAGTCATCGGCACAAAAGAAACAGCCAGAACATCAAACATCCAACCACCCACACAGGAAAATCAGATAATATAATGTAAACATTCCTATCATTCATCCACGTATGTGAAGCAAAGAATTTATTAAATCCGTCCATCTATTTATGGATGCAAGCCAGTGACAGGAATTCTTACAAGTCTTACATCCAACTGCCTATTCTCGAAAGAATAACGGCTAACGTAATATAAGCAATCCTTCCCTTCATCCAGCCATCCATAGAAAAAATTGCATGTCTAATCATCCACTAGAGAAAGTTGAAAAAGTATGTACAGTACTTCAATCCATCCACACGAGAGAGAGAGAGAGAGAGAGAGAGAGAGAGAGGAGAGAGAGAGAGAGAGAGAGAGAGGAACTGCTAAAGGGGTGAATATCGCTATACTGTTCGATGACATAAGGCAAACCGAGTAACAGAGCATCCAAGAATGTCATTTCCATCCACTTCATCCAGCGCAACGGAACAGAGATTTAAGAGCAATTGGGACAGAACTGCTCAGTAGCTGATCTCTGTTTATTCCATCCACACGATAAACAAAACAGTTAAATAAAAGTATATAGTCCAAACTTCTTTCCATCCATTTCTTCGCACAAGCAAAACAGCACAGCTAAAGGAAATATATCCCATTTCAATTTATCCACAAGAAAGGAGAAGGGCGGCTAAGTGAGGATATACCATTTACCATAATGCACACAAGAGAAAAAGAAATGCTAAAGGAGTCTGTAACATCCTTCCACTCATGAAAAATGGATCTGCTAAAGCAGTGCATACAGTCCTCTTATTCATACATAAAAGAGAATGAGATAACGACAGACCTGCCAAAGGATTGCATATCATCTTTCCATCAATGCAAACAAGGAGAAAAAACAGTTATACACACACACACACACAAACACTATACACACACACACACACACACACCACACACACACACATATATATATATATATATATATATATATATATATATGTATACATATATATATATATATATATATCATATATATATATATATATAATATATATATATATATAATATATATATAATATATATATATAAGTCTTTCCAGGCAACAGCACAACAGTAAAAGCAACCGACCTCTGATAGTGAGTTCACTGGAGGCCTGTGATTCTCCCAAATTGTTGGCTGCCATGCACTGGTACATGCCGGCGTCTCTCTCACCCACGGCGGAAATGATAAGCGTGTCCCTCCCCTGCAGCATGATGTGAGAGTGGGCGTGAGGGTGCAGAAGGGCTCCGTCCTTGTACCATCTCACTTCACTCACGGGCGAACCGGACACTCGACAGTGGATGGTTGCTCGGCTACCGGCTGACACTCTCTGCAAAGGAAAGGATTCGACCGTAACACTTGGAATCTGAACAACCTACAAACACACCTCTATATATATATACATATATTTATATATATGAATAACTTGATCACGAAGTATATAAAACGTGATGCTATGTATAAATAAAGGTTTTTTGCCACGAAGGAAAAAATGAAAAAGCGAGATAGCCGAGTACTTTCGGTCCTATTAGACCGAAAAGTACTCGGCTATCTCGCTTTTTCATTTTTTCCTTCGTGGCAAAAAACCTTTATATATATATATATATATATATATATATATATATATATATATATATATATACATATATATATATATATTTGTGTGTGTGTGTGTATGTGCGCATGTGATAGTGTGCGTGCATACTGAATATTGAAATACATGTGCCTTCTGAAGAATATATTCCTCAAAAATATACGTACAGTGGCTAGGTCAACCGATAAAAGTAGACGAAAGTTACCAAATAGGCTGAAGGAATATATGCCTCATGCGACACAACTATGGAGTTTGACTCTAAAGATATTTCTACCATAGGCATACTGTAAGCATGAATATTCTGAGAAAACTGACGGCTCTGCTTGTATTCAGGCAAGCCTCGCTGTCTTCGACTGGTCTCTTAGAATGCGAGATGCACCTCACTAACTTCACAACAAAACTTTTAACTGCGAAACTTATTTCAAAGAAGGCCAGCTCGGATGCTCTTGTGGTCGAAACAGTACAGTCACAAGAAGTTATCGCTAGCAGTAACTCCTACTGCTCCTACTCCTACTTCTTCTTGCCCAGTGTCGCCTGAGATTTCCGCAGACACCAGTCGGTCCTCAACAAAATAAATTCTATCGCTCTCTATCCTCTCAGTCCCTCCATAAGTCACAGTTTTTCCTTTGAAAAATCACCTTTACCAACCCCATAGTCTCTCTCTGTCCAAACACACACACATATATATATAATATATACTATCTACCTATATATATATATATATATATATATATATATATATATATATATATATATATATATATATATATATATGCCTATGCCTTGAGGGTAAGAGGAAATTCAGAAGTTTAGAGAACAGTTATCTCTAAACAGTGGACACTGTATGTGCCTCACCATTAAGTATGCATGTGTATAAACACACACACACACACACACACACCGCGCACACACACCACACACATATATTATATATATATTATATATATACAGAACTTTGTATATACATATATATAGTATATATATATATATATATAGTATATAATATCCCTTCTACACATGATCTTTATATGAAAACACCATAGATAAGAAATGACAAGCGGCCGTAAATCCTGACTGGTTTCAGCTTTATTGCTAAGCCTTCTTCAGGGGACTGATACAAAGCGGTAGTAATTCAAAACATATATGCTAGCAAAACTGTACACACGAACATGCAAACGGTCGGGAAACAAAAGTATTTGCACCTGACAGGCGTTGATAGGCGAAGTCGCACCCTTATAAAGGACAGGTCGACTTTTACAAACCCTGCAATCGTCCGATTCCCTTTTCCGCGTCTTTCAATTTCCTTCCTTAAAATTGAAACTTCTTGCATATTTCTTTTGAAATTTTTGGATCAAGTTTATGCATCGCTTGTCTGAGATGCGTGTTCTTACAGAAACTCTGTGGAAAAACTAGACTCAATGATGTTATTTTACAGAACATTATTTGAATAAGCTATCTTTTGTCCAGTTGAAGCAAATCTCTGATGCATCTTTTATGCTGTTCCGATCTGTTTTCCAAAGTCTTTCCAGTCTGACCAATATAAGGGTTATCAAAAGATTTTGAAGGATTTCCGTACACTTACCTTTTTGCATCATCGGGAGATAACTGCTACATTACATCCAAAATTCTTGAGTAGACGGAGAATATCTTCCAAAGTATTATTACATGGCAGTAAAAGTAGGGTTCTGGTGCTGCACTGTGTAATACAGTCAGGATATTTCCATTTCTTGATCTTTCCCAGTGACAGCAAAAGATGAATTTTAACTCAGGTCGGAATATGACACTGACTGTACAAATAGGTCTAAAGTTTTAGATTTGGTTAATTCATATAGCATTACCTACCTTACCTTTAAATCAAAGTACCTTAAAATCAAGAAAATTCCTTTTATTTGTCGTAAAAATCGCAATTATGATAAAGCCGCGCAAGTCCAAACTCACGTTTTAATTTGGTTACTTAAACGTGCATACAAGGAGCCTGAGTTTGGAAACTGGTAGGTTAGCCTGGTTCAGGTTAGGACCTGGACCTGGCGTCACCTGGCTGTAGGTATACAAGTCTGGTCCATCTAAACCTAAGTGAGTTCGATTCTTGAGCATTCCACTGAGGGGTTAGAGATGTGTATTTCTGGTGATAGAAGTTCGCCCTCGATGTGGTTCGGAAGTCACGTAAAGCCGTTGGTCTCGTAACCGCTGGTTTCATGCAACGTAAAAACAACATTCAAACAAACCATCTGAACCAGTCGGCAGTGACAACTGAAGAACGCTGAGTTTCACAATCAACAGCATTTCACTGAAGGTTACTTTTGCAAGTTGGATTTGTGGTTTAGATAAAAAGAAAACATGTAAAACAAACCTAATTATGCCTTCTAGTCTCAGGATGGAAAAGAACAGAGAGAGAGAGAGAGAGAGAGAGAGAAAATCCGCTGTTTAAAAGGGGAGTCCATATTGACCGACATTTTTTTCTTTCTCTCTTTTCTCCTGGAATCGCTGAAGAGAAGGACTTTTAACCTGCCAATATCAGGCCGTGACTCGACCGTGGAAACTTTTTTCCTTCCTCCCTTTTTTCTTCTCTCGACTCTTTCGCAGAATATATTACAGCTTCTTACAGCAGCCTTGCCGATAAAGATCTTTCTCTTGGACGAGTTCTTATGCAGGCCGACGATCATGGGGAAGGATGGTGGAAATATGTGACGTGTATATGTGTGTGTGGGTGTCTGTGCAAGAGAGAGAGAGAGAGAGAGAGAGAGAGAGAGAGAGAGAGAGCTAAGACACATATCTACAAAATCGAAGCACCAAAATTTGAATATAAGGCCATTAGATACAAAAAAACTAAACCCCAAAAATGAGGAAAAACCTACCAAGTGAAAGACCACAAAATGCGAAATGTTATTTTGAAAGGGGCCTCTTACCCCCTCCCCCCCCAACCCACACCGCAAAAAGGAGGGTTCGGGGGAACTGTGCTCAAGATTCAATATCTTCGGCAGTATAATAAGAGGGATTTTCAAGCCTCTGTTGATAGTTGCTTGGCTACGATATTGGCCATGACGCCCCGAGTAAGTTTACAACCCAGCCACCTGATTTAGGCAGAATGAGAATGTTGAAAAACGTGATATAAATACGTAGTAAAGCGAGAAAGGTATGGGCAAGATGGGCGGAAGCTGGGGGGGACGGCGGAGGGGGGGGGGGGGGGGGGGGGGGGGGGGGGGGGGGGGGATGCGGGTCCCGAAAAAGCGGATACGCTGAGAAGGACAAAGAGCAAGAATTGGCGTAACTGAGAAGGGGTTCCGTGACCTAAGTCCTTTCAGGGAGCATTCTACAGTTATTGAAATATAATTAGCCAAACTTATACCTTAGAATTTTATGTTTCCTAAAAATCTATTGTTTGTTTAAATACTTGTCTTTTTAATCGTTATTTTTCAAAAAGATCCGTTGACTCTGCGAGAAACGACCTCTCTTTGGGTCTGTTGGTAAACTTCATATTCAGACACCCTAACCCCCTTAAACAGATCACTTGAGCCAGGCAAGTTATGACATCCAATGGATATTAATTTACCTATACGAAATACCTTGGGTTTCAAACGATCTAATGTTGCATAGCCCCAATTGAGTAAATGGTGTGCGCCCGAACCTTTATTATATTTTGCATATTACACCATAACCAAACAATTTCACAGAACGAGTTCCAACCATTCCAAATTCATGAACAAATGTACTACCAGGTAAAGTACCGACATTTCCTTTCGATATCACTATCATTAAAAAACAATTATTTCCGTTCTTCCTTTCAAGAGCATTTTTCCCTTCATTTCGCCGTACACACACACACACACAAACACGATATATATATATATATATATTATATATATATATATATATATAATATATATATATATGTATATCTATATATATATTGCATGCGTGTTTGTTTATTTCAACTTTTAACGACAGCTAAAATCAATGAGAGTACACGAAATACCCGTTCACTATGACATGTGTTACCGATGCCTAGAGAAAAAGTAGTACTGAAAATCGAGGGGCTTAAAGGGACGCTCGCGCACACACATATTACACACACACACACACACACACACACACACATATATATATATATATATATATATATATATATATATATATATATATTATACGTATATATATACCTTTTCCCAAGATGCTGCTGTCAGCCTTCCGTTTCTCAGTTTCTTTTGGAGAATGATTACCAACAAAGGTTCTACTAAAAAGTGTCCAGCAGGCTTACGTGCCAGTCTGTAACCCATTCGAGAGCTGACCAGTCTCATTAGCGTTTAATTTGGCTGATCCAGTGCACATCGTAAAAGTGAAGGTGTAATTTTCTGTCAGAGTATAGATATATATATATATATATATATATATATATATATATATATATATATATATAGTATTTGTGACTAAACCTTTTTTCTCTGAGAGGTATTACCTTCCGGTTTCTCAGCAAATGTTTACAATTACAATGCAATCCCCTGCCCTTTTCTCCTCTGGATGGGTCAACATATAAATATTACTGATAACTGTCGAATTTCTCTTTCGTACTTCACACTAACTTTCAAGACCGTAGCAACATGGAGCCACTCAATCCACAAAGAGAAGAGGTGAATGTGGCAGCTTCAGACAAATATCCCAAGAGGAACCTTTTGCTTGGGACAGCAGAACAAAACAGGTCATCTAGGAAAATAGGTTTCATTTGTTTCTCCTTCCTGAGATTCAATTCTTGTCTCTCGCTGTGTGAGATGAAGCAGGAACTGCTGAACTTCCCAGGCCCACAAACAAACACATACATACAAACATACTATATATATGTGTGCATTACACACACACACAGATATATATATATAATATATATATATATATACTATATATATATATATATATATATATGTCTATCTGAGTACTCATTTCTAATATGTTTTTGTACGCACGGAAAAATAAACAGGGAACAAAAATACATTTGTTATAAAAAGCCGATGTCATTAGTGCATTATGGGCAACATTTCTCATAACGACACGGGAATTAATTTATGCTTAAAAATATTTTTTTTATGCAATAGCTGTTTAAAAATATTTTCTAGTCTTTCGTCAATTCATGCAATTAGGTTGTGTTTTCGTTCCATGCAAAAGCATGACTGAGTACTTACTCGGTATGCAAGCACTTATGAAACAATGCCCTACATTTTAGAGAATTTATTTACATTTGGCATCAGTTATCAAATTTCATGTTCTTTTTATCATAAGAGAATGTTTTTATTTTTCACATAATAAACAGGATACGTAATTTGAATTTTATACAAATCATATTTTAAATGGGTGATTAACGTATTACATAAATCAGTTACAATTTCGATGAATTCTTTACATTATGAATAAAAGATTTCGAGTCCATTTTAACCAACACTTAAAATGCACCTGCCCCCATTGCATATTAAACACAGCAACACTAAAGTCACGGTGATATAAATAGGAACAGCAACAATGGGTAACAGTTTTCAGTTTGCAGGGACAGAAAAGATAAGATCAAATAAAGAAAACTGTTCTAAACGACTCAAACTCTTAAAAAAGGGAGGAAAATGCCTATATTTAGGAAAGAAAGAAAGAAAGAAAGAAAGAAGGGTATAGATGACGTAAGAAGTCGACAGAGTAACTTATATTCTAATGTAATTAGTTTGGCAACGAAAAGAAAACACACACACTGAAGGAGAGCGAAAATAAGACGAGATTAACGTCAAAAGAGCGAGCTCTTTAATAGGGCTGCTCTAGAAGCCACAGCCGGTGAGTTCCTGCACAAGGCTGGCTTGCTCTGAGAGAATGTGAGCTGTCTGTCCATAGATGCAGAAGGGAAAGATTGGACAGACAAGTGACGATCGCGTGCACGTAAGGAGCCATTGTTATGCGATCGTTGTCAGAGATGGCATCAGTATCAACTGCGGGGACCAGAGGCAAAAAAGCCACTTCTGGCACCCAATGCTGAGTCATCAATTCAATTATCAATTACAGGAACAAGTTCACAAAAGAACAGGGGATCACATTTCACAAGTAAGAGACCTTTTTTCATACATGAGAATCTTTATGACTTGAAATAACCTCAAGTAAACGTGTGTTAGATCGCAATCAACTTCACTCCTGCTTTTATATCTAATACAATACGTAAGGAATGTTGTAATAAGCTTGTTATTAAAGCAGGGGTGTTGTTTATCCGTGGGCTAGAAACCCTAATTATGACCTTGCCTAAGATGAGCTTGTTTCACTTCTCATCCCAACCAACAATACACACTAGTGAATATTGGCTGACAGGTATCAGGCTATTGAACCTAGGCTATTATTGATATTGAAATATTATATGCCTATGGCTGAAGCTTATATGGGATGACAGCATTGGAGATGGTAATTTATTTTACCATATTTTGTCAGTTTGACCCATGAATAAAGAACAATAAGTAGTTCTGCCTCTAGAGTAAAACAGGACTGTAAATTTATGGCGGAAAAAAGGCACATAACTTCGAAAAATTGGTCAGCTATATTGCTCAAGTGTATACAAACTACAGCGGACAGAATTAAAATATTTTCATTTCTATTTGTAGTACACATTGTCATCGGTAAATGCTGCAAAGATAATTTATCAATCATTTAAGACTGCCGAGAAAATAGCCATAATGTAGTAGCCATTTTTATTTGTCAAAACTTTACTGCTTAACCATAGATGAAATATAACAACAAAATTAAATGTTTTTATTTCTGCATACAATACATATTGTATATAGTAAATGGTGCATGAATCATTTGACAGTCTCGACGGACATCCAAGAAAACACATTTTAAAGAGCGCAGGGTTTCCCATAAGATTGTATGGGTTTGCGCTATTGTTTACATAAGAACGATCGCCTAGCAATGGCGCCAGGCAGTGCACGTCACAGAATGCTTTGGCCACTATGCGCTGTCCAATCTCTCCTCTCTATATCTATGTGTCTGTCATATGGACATCTCCTACGGCCCCTTCTGAGAAGTTCATTGTGATGCAGTCAACTGTCTACATATGATGAAAACATCAGGAATCAAGTCCTGCAACGCATGGCAATCGCCTGAGATGTTTCAAAAACAAACTCCCGATATCGGCATGAGGTTGAATTATTGGTCAGTGCTATCGTGACTGACCAAGGCTTTGGGTAAGTTTTAAAAAAATGGGCTGTTGAACTCTGTCCTTATATAGATCATGTCCAAGTAATGAGCCTTACGCATATTTCTTATGAAGTTTAATTGATATGTTACGAATTTCCCGTTAGTATTATTATAGGTCTAATTGACATACACCGCCTACGAATGTTGTACTGAAGGAACTGACCTTAATTGACATCAATAACTTCGAATCAAATTACCGAAACCCTGAGTCAACGTATTTAACTGAATTAAATGCATAACTAGATATTTCATCTTGCATGTAAATCCTTTTCATATCCAAGCAACTTAGCTTAAGTCTAATTATGTTACGTCTGCTTGATATATTTACGTTTTAGTACTTCATCTCAAATATTATCAAGATTAAGCAATCGACTTAAAATCTATATCTCTCAAGTGTCCGTCATTTGTTTATGTCTAATATTATCTGAAGTATCAAAATAATTTACAAATGTTCGTTAAAAAAAAAAAAATAGATGACAAATTTATGCACTTGATTCGGATGATAAATTCTGACTACAGACCTCGAAAGTGAGCCACTCTTGAAAACATGAAAACATTCTCCTTTTGCACTATACCACATGAGTCCTGCACCATGCACTCTCCCTCACTCTCTTGCCTCTTCAGTCCTCATTGTGACCATCGCTCCCCCACCGGACCAGGAAGGTCTGTCGCAAGTTATAGCCAGTGGAAGTGATCTGTCTACCGGATTTCTTATTTACGTGTCCACCGAACTCGATCGGTGGCTTAACTTCCCTAATCGGAGACCTTTGGACTCATTCTGACCGACGCCGTTTGCCCCAGACTGCAAAGTTCTCTTGGAAGATTTATTGAGTAAGGCTTCATTTTTAACCTTTGCTCAATCCTCCTGGCTTCTCCTGGATTGGTTGGTCTCATGGTCAAAGCTCACATGACCTATTACCCCAAATGAAATGAAGTTGTTTTGTGAAAAATGACGGCAATATGGAAGCCATTCAGCATTCGCATCGTACTTGTGATATATTAACTGCACGAATGAATTAAATGAACTCTTTCCAGGGTCACGATTTATCTGATTACCATACATGATTGTTTATGCAATGGAAAAAAGTGCTTTATCATTGACTGGTACTCAAATAGCTTTACCTATTTAGAAACAATGTTCTTTACCACTGATCTAATTGTGATTGTCGCCACCAGTAATGTTTATATTAAGATCATTATTATTTCTTTCACCGTAATGTTGAACACCACTGTGTCTTTTCAACAAAATATACATAAATACACCTACACTCAGTCAGCACAACAACAACAACAATAATAATAATAATAATAATAATAATAATAATAATAATAATAATAATATTGGTAGGAGACCATCTTTCAAACAAGTACTATTGAAAGATATCGCTGGAACAAGCGGTGCAGAATCAAGGCCCACTCCAAAACCCAAGCTGCCTGCTGAGATGACAAAGATGGAACCACGGCAGACACACTCAGCAGCACCACAGCAGCATTCACCACCCACACCACGAAAGTAGCGCAAGAAAGTCAACTACACCTCTGTGCCAAGTGAAACAGTGTCTGTCCCTTCCCTTCCTTCGGTCCCAAACCCCCTTCCACCTTCCAAACCCTAATATATATCTGCATTCCCGCACCTATTCCTCACACCCTTCTCCTTCCTTCTCCAAATTTCAGTCAGTGCCAGCCACGAAAGTACCACAACAAGCAGCGCCAGTTGCATAACACTCACCATGAAAGGGACCACATTCTCTTCGAACTACTGGCAGGAAAGCCAGTTGACAGAGTTGGTATTACTATTATTATTATTATTATTATTATTATTATTATTATTATTATTATTATTATTATTATTATTATTATTATTATTCCTCAATTTCCAATATGAAAATGTCTAACCAACTGATTAGTATTACAAATAAAAATTTCAGTAAATTGAAAACAAACATCAAAATGAATATGCACGCAAACGTAAATTTCATGCACCTGTCTTCATCTCCGGTCGTCTCTTCGAAATAAGAATAATATAATCATCTCTGAATCTGTTTGACGACCTCCTCTGTCTCCCAGAGTAAGAAAACAGAAATGACTGAACCAGATTTCTTGACAGAGACCAAAGTTTGTTGCTTGTTTAGTATTTATACAGTAATATGATGATCAAAGAGAACTTTCGACTGCTCATTTCATACAAAAGTAATGAACGAATCCATGACAACGCACGCACAGAAATGACACTAAAATGTTGCACAGACAATGTGCTCGCGCCCTCCCTTCTCTCTCGGATCAGATGACGACACAAAGCCTTTGTCCACTTTCTCTGGAGTGTTTTCATCACCCTTCCGAAATTGCAAATAAAAGATGAAAATTCGTCAAGAGCACATCGGACAACATGAATAATGGGAATAAAAATGAATATATTAGAGAAGGAAGGATAAATAGCAAACATGCATCACTGACCAGCCATCGAAGGAAATTTAGGTCAAAGGTCAATGGGAGAGAAACCGGTCATACGAGGCCTCTTTATGGCGGCTGTTGACAGAATTAGAATACCATTCGGACGAGGAAAAATAATTTCTTTCGTATACAATATAAATTATGTTTACTTACAGTACTGATCTCCCAAGACTGTTATGGAAACTTTTTATTGAGATACAAAAACAAGCAATTTACCGAATATCCAACTTAGCTTTGCTTGTGATAAAGATGGTGTTTTAAGTTTCTACCAAAAATGTGAGCAGGATAGCATAATACTAATAAGTCTTATCAGTTCATATAATTGTTAAAATTTTCAGAAGGTTCCAAATTCAGAGAAGATGAATATTCTTTTACACCCAATGCATGATCTATAAACAACATGAATTGTGAAAGGTAACGAAGTCCCTTGTTATTTTAAACAAAGCTGCTCGTAAAGGTCGTTTTCGGATACAACCTGACCTTCACTTTTTACTGAACAAAAGCAATGCTTGCACTTATATTTTCATGTAGTATGAAATCTCTGTCCACAATGGACGGACCTCCTTTTCTTTTGAATAAGAATAAAATAATCCTCCATTTCAAACCAAACTTTCCCTGGGAACACTGAAACTATATTAATAATTCATGAGTTAATAACATTCTAGAAAAATATTACCTCAAATACCCATCTCAGATGATTAATGCTATAAGTATGGTAATCAACCCTGAATAACTGAAACGTTTCCCAGGTAAAGGAATTTATATTTTTACCTATACTTTGAAACCATGAAAATATGACCGTCTTCATCCGTTTTCTCTCTTATGTACTAGTCACTCTGACAATATTTGTATCTCAAGAATCGCAGGAGAAAATAGTTCACACACAAAGTCGTGATGACAAAATATTATCATAAACAAATATTCTTTTCAACACGCAAAAGTATTTCTCTTTCTTCCGCTGAGCCTTACGAGGACAGTAGGCTTCATGTTAAATCTACTTAATCTACTCTTCGAATCCTCTTTGAAATATCGTATAGATTAGAATGAACGAAAGTAAATCTATGGACTTTAGTCATCTTGTTTCAGACCGGGATTCTCAGACTCACTGTGACCTAGCGTGACCAGCAAGGTGAAATTCAAATCTACTGCTTGATTACTTAACAAAAAATGTGAACAATTCCAAACACAACTAAGTGTAATGCAGTATATGGAATCGAAGCTGGAGGCAAATAAGTCGTGGAAACTGCTGAATTTAGCAATCTACATTGACACACGTAGAAACAATGAGTACATTTGTGATGAGTGCATTATGTTGGAAAATGCAACCTATAGCAGACAACGAACTGGGATAAATTTAGGAAGTCTGGCAAGTCTATGAGAATTGAATTTTAACGAATAAGAAGAGTCTGATAAGAAAAATTAGTTGATAAGAATGCAAACTCCTCATGAAACATAATCATAGTAACAGAAATTGGTTTCCCTAAGCCTTAGTTCTTTTCAAAGTGCCTCACGAGTCAAGGTCAAATCCCATCTAGAGGGAAGAGAGAGAGAGACGAGAGAACAACCACCCACACCCGAGAGTGAGTGAGTGAGGTGACAGACCAGCTATGCCAGCAGGAGAAACGCACCAACTTTCCCCTCCTCATCTTTCGCCAGTTATCAGTCCAACCCATCATGGACGTCCAATTCGTAGTGGATCGACACAGGACAACAAGGATATATAGCAGCCCAAGGTCTATTCAGTCAAAATTCAGCACATAAGTCCCCCTGGGGGAAAGGGGGGGTCAGTGCTCTCAGTGAATCTCACGTGGTGCACTTTAGGCATAACGAAAGGGCTCTTTGCATCGTCTCTTCTCCCCCCTAACTGTACTTTTTCACCTTTTCATTAACCTCATTCTTGCTTCCTTTCTTCGGTTTTGCTGTCCAACAACTCTAACTGTTACTGTGGGGTTTTCTCCCATTTCCATCTCTATATCCTTGTACTCATTTCCTCTGTTTCCTGGATCTCTGTCTCTATCTTCCTAACCGCCCCAGTGTCAGCGCCGGATGGTCGGAAGCGACCCAACGCTTGGCTTGAAAATTCATCAGTCAAAAGCACACACGCCCATCATCGGACTCTCATTCCACCCACTCACCACAAGTACCAAGTTTAATCTCCAACAAGAAGCTGTTTGCACTCTACTGTATTCATTCCCTCTGCAGCTGACTGCCAGAGCACTCGTCGAAAAGTAGGAGGACAATGATAAACATTCCACGACCTTATGAAACCTGATATGCCGGCTACCTGCCAAGGAAAAAGGCGATAAGATGAATAACAAAGACAATACAACCTGAAGGACGTAGAAGCAGCTGTTGTACTTAATAATAATAATAATAATAATAATAATAATAATAATATTCGTGGACAGAGAATGAGGACGAGCCGACACGAGAAACAGGGCTATATCGTTAAGAAAAAGATTTCACTCCCTATAATACTGGCTTTACCACCGACCTTTCCTCTAGTTATTACCGGCAAAATGGCCCTGTAACAACGCCATTTGTCCCGATGTCCTCACTGTAACCACAAAATTCCCTTATGGAGGGTATTAAAGGAAATGGCAGCTGGAGACAGGCAAGTGACGTATGCCAAATATATGTAATAAAAAGGTGATATAATTCAGTAAGAGGCAACCATATTAGTTCCTGCCATCTAACGGCTAGAATTTTAAGCAAAATTCGAAAATGTCATACACATTTTATCAGGACTTCTCCAAAGAAATTTATCATATATACACCATAAAATGAATCTATATTTGATGAGTGAAGATCCAAACTGCACCCAGCGAACCTGAAAAGCACATCGTGGGTAGTAATACCATTTTTTTATTTTTTCCCGAGTCCTCGTAGGCTCAGCTGCATTACTTACTGTCTTTTACTTTTCATCTCTTAGCGTTGGCCTTTTATCATCTTCGTTAACCGGCTTTGATCCAGTCCTGACTCCTTATTGATTGAAGAACAAACCCCACGCACCAACCTTGTGAGTTTTGAACCATAACCCATTCATCAGATTAAGCCACTCTGACAACAAGAGCATTCGTTAAGAGACAGAAAATCTCCGACAAGGCTGAGCGACCCACACCGTACCCCTAGAAAGGTCCCTCGCACAGATCAGCATCTCTTCCAAAATCGATTCAATTGGTGCCAGTCACGAGGCGCCCTTTACCTTTTATTTCCGTCACAAATCTACACATAATTCTTTGCTCAATACTGTTAAAAACAATTTCACTTGAAGGGTAGTTATAAAACTTGAATGAAATCCACATAAATTCCTCTTGCTGAATATGAATTTTGTTAGACATAAAGACATAATACTCCGATCAAAGAAGTTATTTACCAAACTAAACCGTCAAAAGTGCAACAATGAGTGTAATATGAAATCAATGACAAAAAACAAAGAATTACTTTGTATAACATAAAACAAAGGAACAAAAGGAAACATCCACTCCAATAGGGAAAGGAAAAGAAACATAAAATCTCGTGAGATTTAATGCCCATTTTTTTACAGGGAGGGAGAATCAAAATAAAGTACTATGGGATTTACAGGGTGCTCTGCCTTATACGAGTCTTGGTCTTTGAAAACCCACTGTAGCTAACTCTCTCAATCTTCCTCCTCCCGTGTATATACCTACTTCCATACACACACACACACACACACACACACACACACACACACATATATATTATATATTTATATTATATTAATATATATATATATATGATCTATTACTATATATTATATATATATATATATGATATATAATATATATATATATTTATACACGTAATATATATACGTATATATATTATATATATATTATATATATTATCTATATATATATATATATATAATGTCTAACATGTTATTACCTTTATATAATATTAATATATATATATATTATTAAGTATATATATATTTAGTCATAATTATATAAATACTAGTATATATTATATATATATATAGTAATAATATATAAATATATCTATATAATCTATATATATATTTATATATCTTAAACAGGCTTAAGACGCTGACACAGACACTTGGAAATTCTAACCTTTGCTTTTACCTACCAAAATACCTTAGCCAAATCCCTGATTAACGTCCCACAAAAGCCAGTCACCAGAGATACAGGAGTATACAGAATCCTTTGCTTCGACTGCGAACAATCCTACATTGGTTATAGAGATAAATCACTCCCCTCGAGATTAATACAACATAACATTCAGTTACGCATGGCCGACAGAGCTCAGCTATCTTTAACCACATAAATAACCATAAACACAGAATAAATTGGAATTTGTCACATATAATTTACAGCGGCAATTGTCGGTTCAAAGGCCAGATGGTAGCGTCAGCTTTGATTATGCAAAGAAACGCGATGAACCTCTCAAAAGCAGCTTGAGACTTGGATGCTATGGGTAAATTCTTCCTCCAACCAACGATTACGAAGATTAAAGAGAAATTGTCAACGGGAGTGACGTAACGGCTGACCTCTGGATCTCTTGGTATAAATACCACTTTTCTGTTACTCTTCTCACTCATTACCTGCCTGATTATGGGCTCCTATTATTAGATGATATATATATATGATATATATATATATATATATATATATATATATATATATATATATATACATACTATTTATAGTATATCTATATGTATATCTATATGTATCATCTATATATATATATATATATATATATATATATATATATATATATATATATATATATATATATATATATATATCTGTCAAGAAATTAGCAAAAATTAGACAGCTTCTCAAAATAAAAGTTATCTAATTCTCATTTTATCTTAACTTGACTCAGTGGGCTTTTCATGATGAAGAAGAGGTACTGAAGTTATGCACGACTGTCATAGAGTTAACAGCAAGTGCTTTAGAAATGTTTTCTTAACTGGGCCCCAAGAAAAGGTGTGAAGCCCAGTGGAAGCAATTCATCGTCTCTGAAATATCAGCAAACGAAATTCAGTCATAAAATTTAATTATGCAACGAGACATTCATGAATGTTGTAGAGAGAGAGAGAGAGAGAGAGAGAGAGAGAGAGAGAGAGAGAGAGAGAGAGAGAGGCCTTGGGGTGTTTCTCGCTCTGAGCCACTTAGACCAACCAAAATGGCCGCCATTGGCAGCTTGTCGCCAAGAGGGTCAATATTGACACTCAAAGTGGAGAGGAAGAGTCGAAATAATGCCCGTAATTAAAAAAGGATAAAAGCCCGGAGTGGTGGGGGATGCGAGAGGAAGGATTAAGCGAAGGAGGAGCGGAAGAGGAAAAAGGGACGGTGGGGAAGAGATAAAAATGGGGCGAAGCAAAGTGGCCGGAGAATGATGAAGTGGGCAAGGGATGAACACAAGGACTAGAGAAGAAAATTACACACACGCAAATTGCCACCAGTCTCCTAACGATCCAATAAGGACTTCGGCAAACACAAATGCTTGGGAGGCGCAGGGGATGACGACAGAACGATAACGATGGGAAATACACGTTGTGGAATGAAACAATGGATGAGGAAAGGTGAGGATGCATCAAAATACGAGTTGCAAGTACCCGGAAAATAAAAAGGTAGAAGCCTAAAAAAAAATAAATAATAATCGATAAAAACATACACTAGAGTGAAAAATGAATAAAGATGATTTACGAGGCAGGAAAAAGGTAGAGAAAATGTTCAACCCTCATGCAAGCGGAATCACGAGCGTCTAAGAAAACTAGTGAAAAAGGTATTCATCAATAACAAATGCAAAGCCAAAAAAGCCCTTTTTACGAGAAAGGAATGAAGAGCAAGCAAGAGTAAGCGACATCGAATGCGCAACCAGCTAAAAAAACTGATCAATTTGATTCAAGCGATGTTGTTTCACAAGTGTTGACGAACGCAGTTTTTAAAGGTAATAGAAATGATCTTTTCTAAAGATCACCTGACCTTTGATAAATTTATTTGTTATCCTCCAATGTTTTTTTAAAGATTACCTAGAACTTTACGGAAATTTGTACGAATTTTTCTTATTAGAAATCTTCATTCGCTGGGTTACTAACAATGAATGTATGCATATATTAATTTTTTTTTCATTTTTTGCATTTCAACCCATTAAAACATAATACATTACTAGGATTTAACAAAAGGGAAATAAGGATTTCTGTTTAATATTTCCATATCTCTTCAAACATTCCAAACTCTGGCCATTAAAGACTGCTCGATTATACATATATATATATATATATATATATA
>NC_087203.1:5688325-5690825 GCF_015104395.2 Macrobrachium nipponense
TACCAGCATGGTAGCATATACGTATATATATAAAACACATATATAAATATATATTATACATATATATATATATATATATATATATATATATATATATATATATATATTTTATATATGTGTGTGTGCATGTTTGTATATATATATATATATATATATATATATATATATATATATATATATATATATATATATATATAAACAAATGTCAAATGGTGGAATTTCCACTAATAAAACAACAAGATAATAGGATCGACCTTTCCAATGGAGGTTGGGACTCGGACCGAATAGATAACATCTTCCATAAGGCAAAGATGAAGCGAATTAAGAAATTAACAGAACCCAAGATGGCTCAGCGACGTCCCCCGGCACCACCTAAGTGCATATCTCCTACTATATATTTCACTAATGAAACTACTTCTATCATTCACTGCTTGATAAGGGTGGAAGTTAGTTCATCGAAATATAGTCCTTAGCTTTAAACCAGAGTGTTTTAGTGGGCGTTTTATACTTAAGACGTATCCTGTTTTAACAGAAGAATTTATTTACACACACACACACACAAATGACAAAAATGATAAAAGTCAATAAATGACCAGAATATACCCAATATACACATTATTTCAAAGGTCTTGAATAGGAGAATACATAATAGGATGGTTTGACATGAATTTTCACCAGATAAGGGTATAAATTAAAAGAAATCTATTCATACATAATTGTTTATCTGTCTCCAAATACTGAGCAGTAGTAAAATTAAACAAATAAATCGTACACTTGTGTAACGCAGTATTAATTGTTTGGGAAAAAATCACACTCTCAAACCTCCATTTCACATTTCACCATTAAATCATCTTCACGGTCTTTGGAATCCTTATGACTCTTTCTTATAGTATTATGTGGATTAACATCACACTTACAGAATTCACAGCAACGAATGTCTGCTACTCGGCAACGACATACATTAAAATCAATTTTGAAAGACTTGTTCCATCTTCAAACACCATACAGCTTCATATTAAGCGAGCTTTTTTGCAATGTTATCACTGGACAAATGCCACAAAAGCTACCGAAGATATACTGAATCCACTAGGTTATGGTTACATTTTGAAAGATGACTTCCCGGTACTACCATTTATTGTTTCTGAACCTAATCAACCCCGATTTTCCATTTCCACGCACCTGTAAAAAATGCTTTAGGTCAAATGTATGTCGTTGCCGTGTAGCAGACATTAGTTGCTGTGAATTCTGTAAGTGTGATGTAAGTGGGCAGTGTAGGAATCCACATAATACTATAAGAAAGAGTCATAACGATTCCAAAGACAGTGAAGATGATTTAATGGTGAAATGTGAAATGAAGGTTTGAGAGAGTGATTTTTTCCCAAACAATTAATACTTCGTTCCACAAATGTACGATTTATCTACTTAATTCTACTACCGCACAGCATTGGGAGACATGGATAAACAATTATGTGTGAATAAATTTCTTTTAATTTTAATTTTTTAAATCTATACCCTCATCTGATGAAATTTTATGTCAAACCACCCTATTATGTACTCTCCTATTCAAGACCTTTGAAATAATATGCATATTGATTATATTCTGGTCATTTATTGACTTTTATCATTTTGTCAGGCGGCCATCTTGGATTTCAAAATGGCGGAAAACAGGCCAGTTGTGGAACTTGTGACCAAGTTTTTTTTTTTTTTTTTTTTTTTTTTTTTCAAAAACCCTTAAACAAGATTTGGAGTCAAATTTAAGGTAGATCTCGGTGCATACGGGACCCTACCAGGCTTCATGACTAAAAAGCCAGTTAACTCAGAGCGAAGAACGACGCAAAACGCAAAAATGACCAGAGTTGGCGACAGAGGCGGAGCAGTGAAATGAGTTCGTCGTCGGAACTTGCTCATTATCGAAATAAGAATTTCTCCCCATTTTCTCTTTGAGAACTTTTCTCATTAGGTATTTTATACCGATACTGCAAAGATGGTGACAAAGCAATAATATCCAAAGATAAAAACAAACTCGGAAAAACGAAGGATGAGACAGACGGTCGTGAATAACGGAAAGTAAACAAAGCACCGACGACGACCCTCACTTCATATAACGAACAATAACGTTCTGGAGCGTCCTGTTGAGTCGTACATTTAATGTTCCCTAATTATGATTACTACTACTAATTATCTCTTGCGACTGATAAATGGTAATGACTTCTATTGCCTCCAATCATCTGAATAATTACGATTATTGCGCATTATTGTCCGTGAAACTAACGCCACGCATTATTATAGGAGACGTTTGCGGCATTTTAATGGTCGGTAGAGATTCATAATATTCCTCATTTACGGTATGATTGCACCGGAAAGGGAATTGTTTACACTACGTTAAACCTAATGGCGGGATTTCTGGAGAGAGAGAGAGAGAGAGAGAGAGAGAGAGAGAACAGTTTTAAATAAATCACTTGCATGCAGGACGTTACACAGAGCGCCACGATTGTCGATA
>NC_087203.1:5695825-5708325 GCF_015104395.2 Macrobrachium nipponense
CAAAGCATATTCTCAAAAAAGAAATGAAACATGGATCAGCCGGAAGAGACAAGTGCCCGAGTGAACCTAACCAACGACAGGACCTTCTTCCTTCATCGCGGGTCCTTGTGCGTTCTTCAGCCGCCCAAACAACGAAGCAGCAGCAGAACTAGTGCTGCCAAAAGAGGGCAGCATCGTCCAGGACATCCACAATGGATGGGTGTTACGCGTTTTACGATTTTGCTTGAAACTCAAATATCGATACAAAGGGGGTTATCGGAGCCCAGGGAGAACCCATTCGACCAGATTGGTTGTATTTCACTTTGGGGATTACTTATAAGCCATTCAGGATGAGGGTAAAAGGCCATCGCTGGATTGGAGAGAGAGAGAGAGAGAGAGAGAGAGAGAGAGAGAGAAGCAGGCGGGGGTCTTTATTTTCTATCTTGGGTGAAAGGGCAATGGATTTTCCTGTTAACCTGTGTAGAGAGAGAGAGAGAGAGAGAGAGAGAGAGAGAAAAGAAGGGCCGGAGGTAGGTGGGGGGGGTGTTTATCTATGTTTCATCTGTAAAAATTAAACCTTTAAAACAAATGAGACCGCAACGTTAACGGAACCTGAAAACTCGAGACTTGCACTGAAAATGAAGATATAATAATAATAATAATAATAATAATAATAATAATAATAATAATAGCACTAGGCACGATCCCAAGATCCCTGAAAAGGAATCTAGAAAAACTAGAGGCTGAAGTAGCTCCGGGCCTCATGCAGAAGAGTGTGATCCTCGAAACGGCACACATAGTAAGAAAAGTGATGGACTCCTAAGGAGGCAGGATGCAACCCGGAACCCCACACTATAAATACCACCCAGTCGAATTGGAGGACTGTGATAGAGCAAAAAAAAAAAAAAAAAAAAAAAAAATAAATAATAATAATAATAAAATGGCAGAATTCAGCGAATTATTCATATATATTATCTTTTTTATTTTTCTTATTACTCGCTTTTTTGGCTCAGCGATACTTCGCAATAATTGGCCAATATTATGTTGGAGATAATACTGATAGTGGTATTTTATTTAGAACAGGATTTATTAATAAAAAAACTGGTATTATCAGTATACTGGTGCATGGAAAGGCGTTCCTCTGGTCCAGGTCAAGCAGGGGTCGTCGTCGGTGTTGGTATCATTCCATAAGAGAAGTCAATGTCAGGCCGGGGTCGTCTCTGGTATTCAGCTGGTATTAATGGTGGTGTAGCTCTGGCTTATCGCGGCGTTTCAACCTTCTCGTAGGTCATCTTCATGGCTGGTCAGCAGTAGAAGTGAAGAGATGGTGTCTGCTATAAGCCAGAGCTACACCAACATTAATACCAGCTGAATACCAGAGACGACCCCGGCCTGACATTGACCTCTCTTATGGAATGATACCAACACCGACGACGACCCCTGCTTGACCTGGACCAGAGCAACGCCTTTCCATACACCAGTATACTGATAATACCAGTTTTTTTTTTTATTAATAAATCCTGTTCTAAATAAAATACCACTTTCAGCATTATCCCCAATATGAATATTGACCAATTATTGTGAAGCATCACTGAGCCAGAAAAGCGAGTAATAAGAAAATATATAAGATTAATTCGTTGAATTCTGCCATTGCATTCAACAGAATTTGTTTAAAAGAGGATCTTCTCCCCAAAAAATAATAATAATAATATCGCATGGGAACGCAAGAAAATACGTAAAGTTTTTTTTACTACATCTTCTTCTGAATGATAAAAACAAATCAAATCCCTTGAACAGATTTGACTAGTTTATGATACGCGGGAAACTTATGGAAGAAAAGGTCTTTATTAATGAAAGCTTTCTAAGAAATTCCCTCTCAAAACGTCAGGCATTAAACTGCTTCTGTTACTGCTCATATATCCACGACCTTTCTTCTGTTTGGCGTTCCTCTGCATTCCTCAGTATTTCACCATTAAAGTATTACTTCACTTATATCATTCATTCTTCCACCGTCTTGATCTCGCTCTCTCAAATGGCCCGTTTTTCATCTGAAATATTTCGCTGCTTCGTCCTCTACGTGGGACGCTCAATGAGCTTCTGTCCCTTAGTGAGGGACTCTCATTTTCATAATATTTCTTTCAGTTCAGTCAGTATCTTTCCTCACCCACATTCACAATATATATATATATCTATATATATATATATATATATATATATATATATATATATATATATATATATATATATATATATATATACATATTGGTAGATAGATAGATAGATGATAGCTATATAAATAGCCAGATATACAGAACACAAATCTCCAGTGTGTTACTCAAATGTTCCTTGAATACATTTCATTTCATTGTGAATATTCCTAACGTCTAGATTCTTTATGTATTTTCGCTCTTTACCAGGTAAGATATTATATTTTCTTGGTATGTTTTCTCCTAAAACATCCTCTTTCGACATCGATACCTGTAAGCCTCAATTCTATAAAGTATCAAGAGTCAGCGCTTAAATGTTGAAATTAGTCACAAATTCTCTCTATCTCCCTCCTTTTCTCCCCCTCACCCTCCCCCGCCCCTTCTCCGTCAGCGTCTCTCTCTCTCTCTCTAAATCCCATTTATAGGAGAGAAGAGGCAATATAGCGGAGGCTCGCAAATAGGATTAATCGTGTGAAGTGTAAGATCTTCTAAAGTCACTGAATAGAGGAAATTGGATGCGAGAGGACGGGGAGGAGGCAAGCGGAGGAGGGAAAGGCAATGGGAGGACACAGTAATGAAAGAAAAGACACGAGGCAGAGAGAGAGAGAGAGAGAGAGAGAGAGAGAGAGAGATGGATATTTTACGGGAGAGCCTGTATGTAAGAGAGTCAGTTTTACTGTACGCCGGCTATATTCTTTTTTCATTTACTGCATTTGCATTAAATCTATAAAATCTTTGTTCAACGAAGTACCTGAAACTCAAAAAGCACCTTGGTATAAAAATACCACCCAGACGTTGTTACGTTATGCCGGACCCCAAGTTCGCGGACGGCATTTTGTCTCAAAATCTACTTCTTGAAGCCGTGGAGTGAGTGACTGCCAAGCATGACAAGAGTGTCCACACAAGTCTCTAAAACAATGAATGACGGACTCTCTAGGATTGTCTAGAGGTTTTTGAGGCCATTTGGGCGTGAAGATCAACCAACAACCACTGTACTCTTTAGCTTTTAGTTTTCTCTAAAAGAAAACTATTGAGTGGCTATTTGTCTGTCGGTTAGCCCTCAGATCTTAAAAGCTACAAAGGCCAGAGAGTTGCAAATTGTGATCATTCACCCTCCAGTCATCAAACATACCCGTGATTGTGCGTCTGGCACCGTTATAAATACCAACAACACAGGCCACCACGGGACCATGGCTGAGATTTTCATATAGCATTATACGCTGTACAGAAAACTCGATTGTGCGGAGGAAACGTCGGCGCACTTTTTACTTGTGATCATTGAGACTACCACAGATCCCGAGTTATACCACCGGAAGTGAAGGTTATGAAGATCGTATAATCTAGGAACTGAAGAGTCCAAGAGGTGTTTGCCGCCTTCGGGCAACTGAGAAGAGGCGATGACTTTTGGTCAGTGAAGCTCGATTCGACGACGAACTGGGAAGAAATACAAAAGATGTTCCGGGACAGACTGATGAGGCAGCTCCGACTCTACAAGCAAGGCATTCAGATACATCTGCGAACAGCTGAGCAATTAAAACAGAAAGCTGCGTATACACAAACCCACCACCACCACCACCGCCACCCCACTATGACTGCTGCAACTTTCAACTGCCTTGTGTTCTTTTGACTGGTGTTATGATGAAGGGTTTCAATTTGATATGTATCATGCTGTTGTAGGTCATGCTGGCAATAATTACTATGACAGACTGAAAACGATCTGATAAAAAGCTAGCACGTCATTGACAAAATCTATTATTCATCACCCAAGTATTGATCACCATAACCAGTATGTTTCTTGCAATGGTAAGCAACTCCAACGAAACAACAATACGCCCGATGGCAGCTGTTTCCAGTCTGAATGCCTTGGTCAAGGGACTCAAAGTCATCAAATTCAATATCATCTGGATGGACTTCATCAATGGCGAATCCAGGCCAAAAGATATGCACAGAATCGACCGAATTTGCAAATTCCTTCCACAGAATACGAAGCCAGTGGGGGGCAGACGCAACACAATGGCAATCTCCCTTCAAGCACTGGCACGCGTGATGGTCTACTTTCGTACCAAGTTTGACTTGAATCGATTCAGTCATGAAGGGGAAGTGGCGATGACAAGGTCAGTGACAGACACAATCGCGGACAGACACATATATGATAGAACTGTAATCCAACCGATTTCGTCAGTAGGAGACTAATAACAATATTCATGATATTAGCGGGTGTGATATGAAATAACATTAAAGCGCAGTCCAAGCAGTATAGGGAAAAAATGACCAAAGTAAAGGCCATCTTCATTGGCACAGCAGAAAAATGTGTGACTCACGACACTGCCAGTAATGAAGATCATTATGAGGAAAATGACCAAGACAGAGAAAAAGATTGTAATATATCAGTGATAGAGGCTGATTCTACTCAGTGTTCTGCGTGTAATTAAGGGGTGGATAAGTGAAAGGTCAAACTGTGATCACTCCCAGGGGTAGTACACAGGAAACTGCAAGTGAACGGACGGATACGTATATATAAACTGACGGGTAAGCAAAAACAATGAAGAGCTCGGTACAAAACGCGAAAGATAATTAAAGAAAATGACTCTACACAAAAAGAAAATTGATGTCTGATATAATTATCACAGTAACGTTTATACACTGGAAAAACCAGGATTACTAGTTCAACGCTTATACATAAATATATATATATATATATATATATATATATATATGTATATATATATATGTATAATATATATATATATATATATATATATATATATATATATATATGCACACATATATATATATATATTATATATATTCATATATATATATATATATATATATATATATACTATATATATATATATATATATATATATATATGCTATACATACATGTGTGTATGTGTGTCTGTCATACACGCACACACACACACACACATATATACATATATATATATATATATATATATATATATATATTGTAACAAATATAATCTGCTCTCGTCCCTTAATATAGGGATCGGATTCCATTCTATTAGGGAGTAGGGACCTAGGGCATATGGTATGTAGAGTTTGGTGGTAGGAATCTGATCAAAGAAAAATGTTAGATTAGTCATGGGGGAAGGAGAGAAGGCATGCTAGTATTTGCTTAAGATACCCTTGTCCCAAGAACTACGTATACTCCTGTGAGCTTCTTTCTGCTGTGGTCTTAATTGTTTTTTAGTAATGTAGGCAATCCTTTCTTAACCTTTTGCTCCATCCGGTGCCCCGAAGGATAACAACCGTTCAAAAGATGGAAAGCAAGTTCGATCCCAGCAGTTCACCCTCAGCTCTTGTCCAAGCATCACCTTTGCTCCTACACTCAACCTCTGGGTTGTAGTCTTCGTTCTGGCATGTGCTTTGAGGTCACAAGCGACCTGGGCTTCGAGTCACCCCTAAGTTGTTAATGGAAGGCATACTGAATTCAGATCAACTGCAGTTGTGCACCTCTAATATTGGATTGCCAGGTAAATCTGAAATTAGTAATTAAGCTCACATGAATTAAGTCTATTGATGAATTAATCCTTTGCTCAGTGACAGAGTAAATCATCCCTCCAATATGATAACTCCTTACAGGTGAGAGAATCTTTTATGTATGAATTCTTACATGGGTACTCTATTTCCAGAGACATGTTATCTTGTCCCTCATGTTCTGCCACCTATCACTCCCGTGAGAAGTTACCTTAGAATTGAGAGTCACAACAAGCAGAAAGCAAAAGCTGCGAGGCTCCACATTCCATTACCATTGTGTAAATGTTCTATTGCACTTTTGAAACCATTTAACTGTAAATTTGTTTAAAATACTCGGTGCACTTATTTTGCTGGGTTGCATACCAGCCAAGATTTATTCTACTTAATTTGTTAATTGTAAACTTTGGTGTTAGATACATGTTGCACTTAAGTTGCTGAGTTGCATACCAGCATGGATTCATTTCACCTCTTTGAACTGTGTGAAATAAAGTAATATAAATATAAACTACTGGCTTTCTGCCGACCTTTCCTTTGTTTTAAATGTAATCGGGAAGTAAGTTCTATCTTGTGGCACATTTGCTGACATTTGTTTCTGGGTAAGTGGCCCATAAAGCAAACTCAAATTTAATATTCACTTCATCTAGCCAAACCCACCAAAGATGTAACAATATTATATATATATATATATATATATATATATATATATTATATATATATAATATATATATATATATATATATAATGTTGCGTACTAGACATAAGTGAGAACCTTGCATAAGGTAAACCAAAACTAAATCCTCCAAGACCAAAGTGGAAAAACTTCACCTACCTGAAATGAGGCGGCGGATGCGCATGCGCCACGCAAGGGATGGTGAATGGCTTTCCCTCCACGACCTCCAGCATCCTTGGGCCCTCTTGGTCAATCCTTGGCGGGGAGTCAGCACTGGGCGTCGCTGAAACGGAAGGGACAGTGTTTACCTTACACCTTCATAAGAAAACGTACTGTGTAGTCATATATTTTTTCCTTCCTTGTAACAGATATCATTCGGTGAAGAACTTGAACACTTTCTCTCCATTACCTCAATAAATTCCATGTTCGTCTCTAAATACGAAGTCTACAAGTGTTGGTGCCTTTCTCTCTCTCTCTCTCTCGTCTCTCACACACACACACACACACACACTATATATATATATATCATATTATATATATATCATATATATATATATATATATATATATATATATATATATATATATATATATATATATTCGCCACTATAATACTGGAAAAGTCTATGTGGAACACCACCTTCAAAAATGACTGTTTCTGCTAGAGTGTATAAATGTATGTAGATGCATACATACCCACATTCCGGCATATATAGTACTATATATATATATATATATATATATATATATATATATATATATATATATATATATATATATATATATATAGAACGTAATAAATCCATAAAAAATATTATTTTCCTTCGTGGCATATATATATATATATATATATATATATATATATATATATATATACATATATATATATATATATATATACAATGCTTGTTTTCTGCTTGCTTGAATGATAAATGCATGCAGATGCATCATATACCTAAAGGGGGGAGGGGGGGGGGGACATTCCTACACACACATACACACACACACACACATAAACATATACATATATATATATATATATAATATATATATAATATATATATAGATATATATATATATATATATATATTGTGGGAATGTAGGAGTGGATACATCTACATTCTAGCAAGCAGAAACACCTGGTATTTTCCATATATTTTAGTGGAGAATACGTTAATCACCCAAGACCAAAACGAAATTACCTCTCTCTCTCTGTCTCTCTGTCTCTCTCTGTCTTTCTCTCTCTTCTTTTCTCTCTGTCTGTCTGTCTCTCTCTCTCTCTCTCTCTTTTTTTTTTTTTTGTAGGGTGGTAATAACTTCTTCAAAGCCTTTTGGATTATTGCCTTTTTCATCTTTCTATTATGAACATATTAACCTTCTTGACGCTATATATTTATGTTATTTTCTTGTTTTATCTTCTTATTTAGAAATTAAAGCTATAGATCTTGCGTTAATTACAGAGCAAATTTGAGAAGACTAACGTGGGGCTCTGCGCCGACGGCAGTAGCAAATGATCGGAAAAATTCAAAACCGTGGTCTACGTTCGTCGAGCCTTCTCTGTTTCGAAACTCGAAAGAAGTGTCTTCTGGGCTACGTTCAGCGGTGGTTACGTTCAGTGGGAGAATGCTCGATGAACGTTGACCTTTTGAATTTTTCCGGGGATTTGCAACGTCCAAAACTGAACGGTGCCGTCGACACTACATTACAAAGGCATTTGGTGGTGTGAATATAGAAAAGGGAAACCCAAGCACACCTTTATGTAATAGTAATAATAAGGTTTACCTGTCAGTTCACCTGTCACTACATCGAAACTGACGTTAAAACTTAAGTGTGGACGACAGTTTGTTGGCTTAGTCAATCCACCTACCAGAACGGATGAACTGATGGAATTACCGAAAGTTCTTTCGACCGACTGACAGGTGATCGCACGTGTGGACGGGTAAGCAACGAGCCAACGATTTTATGACAGTTCGCTGCCGGATTTCACCTGGGAAGGATCGCAGCCGCTCGGACCAATATATGAACAAACTATGTATAGGCCTAATTCATTTCACTGTTAAGCGATGAGGCGCTATTTGTATACCGTTGCGAGTCCAAATTTTATGGTAAAAAATAAAAGAGAAACCATTTCCATGTGATAGACAGTTTGGTATAGGCCTAGGACAATTTACTGCCTTCTCATAAAAGGCGTTAGTAGTGAAAGTAAGCTTCACGGTCCATTTCATAAATAACTGAACCAACCCCGTGTCTAATTTAACCTTATTCATTAATATTGCATGGGAAAAGACATCTCTCTTTCATTCATAGGCAATATTTAGGCCATAGTCTGTTACGCCTTTTTGCTTCTATCCTATTTATTTTTAGGTAAATTGCCACAGCAGCTGGCTCATGTAGTCCAAAAATCGTTATCAGCCAGCGGAAAGGAGTTTCCATCGATGATATCTGGTGTTGTGGACGAAGGCTGGGCGAGCACTGACTGACTGAGGGCGATGACCTCGAGTTGACTGTCCGACTGATAGTTCACTCTTCGCTGCATCCAGGCGGTCATCCTTTTTACTGGAGTTCATCATGATTATGATTATTATTATTATTAACACTATTACTATCATTATTATTACATGAAGATTTGTTTGCTTTTTCCTTTCTGTATATTTGCATCACCTAAATGCCCTCGTGTTAAGCCCTCTCTATTTTAGCTCCACAAAATTGACCGAGGTGTGCGTAGAGCAGTCGACATCATGAACAAAGCTTTGTTTGTCTGTCAGTGAAAAATAAAAAAAAAAAAAAAAAAAAAAAAAAAAAAAAAAAAGAAAAAAAAAAAGCGAACGTCTTAGCTTTTTGCTAAAAGCAGTGCAAAGAATCGGCCGACCTCCAGATTACAAACAGATGTGTCTTTCTTGGGGAAATAATAATAATAATGTCTGATTTTGTTTTTAGAACATACACAGCAGAAAGCTTTCGATGGCCCGCACTGTTGTCCTTGTCAATCTGACTAGAATGATAAAAAGTTGATTACAGAAAAACTTCGTATTTGACTTAATGTTTACGAATAGGATAAGGTTGTTATTTGAAGATGGGTATAACTTGAAGAGCCAACTACCCATCTTCAAACAACAACCTTATCCTATTTGTAAATATAAATAAAAACAAAGTTTTTTTATGTAGTCAACATTTTGTAATTCTAGTCAAACAGTACAAGGAGAACCGTGCAGGTCATCGAATGCTTTCTGCTATGTATATTAAAAAAAAAAGAAAAAAAAAACAATATCAAAGAAGCATAACCACTGTGGATTTACTTTCCTATTTTATTGACTCATGTGACTTTGAGTTTTCTTTAAATAATAATAATAATGGTTGGAAGTATAGGTTTCCTGAGAGCTGGACGGGTGGTTTTCGAGCTCGGCTGCCAATCCGGTGGTCCGAAGTTCGATTCCCTGCTCTGCCAACGCGGAATCAGAGGAATTTATTTCTGGTGATAGAAATTCATTTCTCGATATAGTGTGGTTCGGATCCCACAATAAACTGTAGGTCCCGTTGCTAGGTAACCAATTGGTTCCTGGCCACGAAAAAATATCTAATCCTTTGGGCCAGCCCTAGGAGAGCTGTTAATCAGCTCAGTGGTCTGGTTAAACTAAGATATACTTAACTTTAACCGAGAGAATAATGTGCAGCCACTGGCTTTCTACGATAGAGAGCATTATTCTCTACCTGATAGTACCAAGCAATGATTTTCTCTATGTTGTCAATATAAAGGCAAAATCACTTGATAATACTAATCAGTCTTAGGATTCCTCCTTTCGACTTGCAGGGTAGTATACAGATTTCGGTGTTCAGGAATATTGCCTTGTTTTTCTCCTTCCAAGTAAATTTCACGACGGCGCTTTTCATGTTTCTCATTTAATATGGCGATCAGGATCAGATGTTTTGTATTGCATTTCATTCAATGCGGCGTCTTGACTGCGTTTCAGTCATGTTTCTTCTGTATTATGGTGTGTTTTTGTATTTCTGTAAGAGGGAAGACCATCTATAATAATTCCATGTGGGTCTTCTCGTCCATTTTCCGGCAATTAAACCAGTCACCACGGTGAAGTTTCAGTTCATTAAATAAATAATCATTTCTCTTCCTCAACCAAAGTTCAATCCAGGTTCTCCTTTTTCACTGGTTTTTCCCCTTTCCGCTGCAAGGGCGCAGTCTATAGCGTCATCACTGAGCGGAGTGGTCACTTCCTCACTCTACCAGGTTTCGGGAAACTGAAGTGAATCCGTCCGTCTATGGGGCAGAGCACAAACCGGAGTCGGAACGGAACCTGATCCACCGGTCGTATCGTCGTCTAAGGGGCCCATTAGCGTGCACTACACATGCTGAAACCCAGCGCTGCTGTCTCCCCTATCCTATCCTCCCGATCACCCCCAATCCAGGGTGGACAAACAGGTTCAGTGGAGGAAGGTGGATTTCTCCCTTACCCTCCCGTTCCCCTACCCACCCCGCCTCTACCCGGAGCATGCAAACCGGTTTGCAGGGTGTGGGGGCTGTCATGTCTCCCCTACTGTTACACGGGGGAGGATTATATTCATTGTAATTGCATGTCCTACCGGAACTCTCATAAAAGCATACATTCGCAAAATAAAATACCTTAGGTAAAAAAGTCACTCTTTAGTGACACTGAATAAAACGTTTATTATTAAAGAGGGGGGGAGAGGAATGTTGTTCTAATACTGACATCAATGCTAACAAAAAATCTGGAAGCAAAATCAGCAACAACGGCAATGAGAACTACAATGACAGTTATACTAGTGACGGCAACAATGCGCATGACCTCTGACATCATAAACTTGAAAAGCGCGCGGAGCAATAAAAAGACAAAACACACACACACACAAACAAAAAAAGCGACAGGTAATAATCGACGCTAACAAAGGCATCAATAACTGTGAAAATTCTGGCTACGATGAATACTATTATGATTCAAGCAATTCAAACTATAAATGCCCTCCGCTGACACCATTATTTGTTCATTTTTCCTTTTTCTTTGCGTTTAGAATCGAGCCAAATTTAGGACGTACTGAAGGTGGCGTTTTTCTCATTATGAAGAAAAACACTCGCGCGCAAACACACACACACAAACACACACGTCCAACACAAACTTCTATGAAATACTCTACTTCCTGCTTTCTATTATTAAACAATTCAACTGCATCGTAGGCCAACACTCTTAATGACATGAAGGGGGGCTAAAATGATAACACGAAGCAGAGCTGCCAGTGAAACCTTAAACATATGACGGTGAAGACGTGGAAATATTGCGTGATATAAACTTGAGAGAGAAGACAAGAACACTGAGGGAGAATAAAATACGTAAAAAAAGAAGAAAGCATTGAGTAAAAGATAGGTGACTATTCAGCTCTGGAAAGCTATTCGGATACTAACTACATTTCTTTGTGGAGTTCACCCCAGCCTTTTTCTGACCAGTATTTGGATTACAATGCCTTTCCCGCCATAAAGTAAGTTTCAGTTAGAACAAATACTAACTACCGACAATACGGGATTATCCCTAAATGAAGAGATTGATCCCAAAACTTTAATCTTTCCAAGACGCTTTTTAAAACCTCGGCCATTTTCGGCAGTGACAGATGTGCAATAATAAAAACCTACTTTCCATTGAGTTGCCTGATCATCCATCACTCGCTCGTTCGGTGGAAGAGACGGACAACATTGCCCCACCGCCAGAAAACTCCCTCCTCAAAGACTCGTTCTCCACAACTGCACAAAAAGTATCCCTCATCAAAAATTAATCTTTTTTTCTTCATTACAAAGCAACAATTATATTTAGCGCTTCTAGTTGAACGTGCTATCATTTTTTCAGAGATTTTATGATGAATGTGAATAACTAGCAGGTGAAACAAAGGCTTCCACTGCGCAGCAGCTATCAATCAATGCGTTTCTGTTCGAAATTTCCCCAGTTTCTTTTGAAGATATTTTCAATATTCTGTCAGTACACTCTCTTCTTATGAAAAATCTTACGCAATACTTCTCGTAAGTGGAATCATACTGACATTTTCGTGAGACCTGTTCTTTTTTAACACTGAAAAATAATGACACTATTCTTTATTAGTAAAAGTCATCTCATATTTTACAGTGAGC